>NC_058081.1:74208071-74495033 GCF_014858855.1 Bufo gargarizans
ATTTTTCATTCCACCGACTGGTGTCCCAATCCGGTGCAAGCCCCACAGTCAGCTCCCTCGGCAGGTCCTTCTGGGTCCTCCAGGTCTTCCCCGTCTTTAGATAAACTGGGCAGACCCATTGTGTTCCTCGGTAGCAACCAGGTTTGCAATAATTTTAATGCCAAGGGATGTGCCTTCAATTCCTGCCGGGCGCTCCATATTTGTTCCCTTTGTTTTCGGGCCCATCCCCGTTCCTCCTGTCCCAGGAGGGCAGCCAAGGATTCCTGACTAGCCGACATTAATTTGGGGTTACTGGCTGCTCTTCTGCGGGACCACCCTGATCGGCTTTTTGTCTCCTTCTTGTTGGATGGGTTCAGAGAGGGTTTTCATACTGGCCTCATTACACTCCCGCAGGGCTGTTGGACGGGCCCTAACCTGTTATCTGCGGCCAGCGATCCTGAGGCAGTCACCTCTCTCATCCAACTGCAGGTCGACAAAGGGTTTGTCATCGGTCCTTTTTCAGACATTCCTTTCCAATCATGGCGCATCAGTCACATTGGTCTTGTTACGAAACTGTCATCTAATAAAAAGCGTCTCATTTACGACCTCTCTGCGCCTCATATGTCGGCCATCCCGAGTCTCAATTCACTCATCCCATCCGAGGAATATTCAATGCAATATTCCTCGGTCGACGAGGCCATTCAGTACATTTTGCTTGCAGGGGCCGGGGCTTGGTTGGCTAAAGTAGATATAGCTGATGCTTTCAAGCAGCTTCCTATCCAGCCACAGCTTTGGAAGTATTATGGCTTCAAGTGGGCGGATAATTACTACTTCGCCAACCGTCTCACTTTCGGGTCTAAAAGTAGCCCGTGGCTTTTCGATCAACTGGCCAAAGCTCTGCACTGGATCCTCATCCATCATGGCGGGTTATCCATGGTCGTTCACTACCTGGATGACTTCCTCATGGTAGAAAGTCCTAGTCAGGTCCCATCCATTCCTCACACTCTTTTGGATATTTTTGCCCGTCTTCAGGTCCCTGTCGCTGCCGCCAAGACGGAGGGTCCGGCCACCAGGGTCACCTTCTTGGGCATAATTCTGGATACAGTTAAGATGGAGGCCAGCCTCCCCAGCGAGAAATTGCACCGGATTCGATCAGCCATCTCTCAAGCGGTCCGGTCCCACTCTTTGACCAAGGTCGAGTTGCAATCCTTGCTGGGGATGCTTAATTTCGCCACCAGAATCATGCCTCAAGGCAGGACCTTTCTCGCCAGATTATTATGTTTGTTGCCCTCCGCTCCAGAGCAGGATTCTGTTGTCCATCTCGACGGTCATGCCATCGCGGACCTGTGCATGTGGGACAGTTTCCTGTCCAATTGGAATGGCATTTCGCTGTTTGTGCCACAGTGGGGTTCAGCTTCTCCTCTCGTCTTTTCCGATGCCGCGGGGTCATTCGGGTTCGCTGCCATTTTCAGGTCCCATTGGTTGGCCGCCGGATGGCCGCCAGAATTGGCCTCAGATCCAGCTGCTCTTAAATCCTCTCCCCTCCTGGAACTATATCCCGTCGTGGCGGCGGCTCAGGTTTGGGGCCACCTTTGGTCTAATTCTTCCGTGTCCTTTGTTACGGATAGTCAGACCTTGGTGGACATCGTTAACAAAGGCAGGGCCCAGTCATTCAAGATCATGGCATTTTTGCGCAAGCTAGTCTGGCTGTCCCTCCGCCACAATTTTCATTTCCGGTGCATACATATATCAGGCGAGCAGAATAGGGCCGCGGACGCTCTTTCCCGCTTTAATTTTCCGTTTTTTTTCCAGGAAGTGCCCGACGCGGATCGGTCAGGAGCGCCCGTGCCCCATTTCAGCACCCTCACCCTGGGCTAGATGTCCTCATAGACGAAGCCAAGGGTCTGGTCAGAAAGTCTCTGTCGCGTAATACGGCGAGGAATTACCAGGCCGGCTTGAGGGCGTTTGATAAATTCTCCAGAACTCATCCAAGGGGTCATCATTCCGAAACTGCTCACATCATGGCCTTTTTAGCCCATTGTCACTACCAACTGGGGCTGTCACACAATACCATCAAACTCTATTTAGCCGGGCTTCAACACCACTTCATGCTGGATGATCCTCACCGCGGGTCCTTTTTCTCTGTTCAGGCCATTAAGGCCACCCTTCGGGGTATTCAGAAAGAGGGTAAGGGGTCCCGTAGCCGTAGGCAACCCGTGTCTAGCGAGTTGTTTAGGGCTCTCTCCTCGTCTTTGGACGGTTATCCTTTTGGGCCCTCCACTAGCTTGATCTTGAAAGCTGCCATGTACCTCATTTTTTATGGGTTTCTTAGGCCTGGGGAAGTTTTAGCCGGGCCGAACCGTCAGGGTCACCCGTTGAAACAGCATCTGTCTTGGGGCCGAGGTTGCTACACTCTCCTCCTACCCTCCACCAAAACCAGTCAGACGGGTCCCCCTACCGCAATCAGATTTTATCCGACCTCCAACATGTGGTGCCCAGTTCAGGTGCTGCACCAATTATTATCTCACATCCGGGTCGGTTCTCCAGACAGTCCTCTCCTGCCGCACGCCGGCAAACCCCTTACCGCCACACGGTTCATTTCCTGCATCCGTGCTCTTGCCCAAGGCCTAGGATACGACCCCAAAGTTATATCAGGGCATTCTTTCCGCATAGGGGCGGCTTCAGCCGCATCACGACATCAGGTGCCAGCTCACGTCATTCGGAGCATGGGGCGATGGCGGTCCTCTTGCTACACTAGATATATTCCTGATCCTCAAGTAGAGATCTCTCGTGCCTTTTGTTCTTTGGCTTTGTAAATCATGTAATAAAATGTTGTTACTAATGGTTGCTTTTGCCCCCTTTCTTGGTGTACCCTCGCCGTGGCTCCCGGCATAATTCAGCCACCTTGCTCAGGGCGGGAGTCTCTGCGTACGCTGACGTTTCCTAGCCCTGACCATAAATAGGTAAGGCTGTTACCAGCCTGCATTTGTGGGAGGGGCGTCTGGCCATATATACCCCTCGCTTCCGTTCAGCCAGGCGCCCGAGCTTCACGCCCCTCCCCCCCTCCCCTTTTTTCAAGGTTTCACTGGGTATGCCCCCTTTCTTGGTGTACCCTCGCCGTGGCTCCCGGCATAATTCAGCCACCTTGCTCAGGGCGGGAGTCTCTGCGTACGCTGACGTTTCCTAGCCCTGACCATAAACAACGTATATTCAACTATCGGCTGACAAGAGCCCGTCGGTATGTCGAGTGTGCGTTTGGAATACTTTCTAACAAGTGGAGAGTATTCTATTCATCCTTACAGATGGCCCACTTTATTTATTCAAGCATGTGGGATCCTGCATAACTTCGTCAGGATTCATGATGCTCCCTCAGATGCTAGTTTGGAGGAAAGAGGTACATATTCTTCATCATCTGGAGGATTGGACGTGACTCGTCATGGCCGGCCTGGAACTGCAGGACTTGCAGTTCGAGACCTCTATGCCGAGTACTTCTCTAGGCCTGAGGATGCATTACCGTGGCAGATGGACGCAGTTCAGGGCAGACTCTAATAACATGTGGACTCTGTGTATTATTTTTATTTTTTAGACAGGTTTCATTTTATTTGTGAACAGGGGCGTAGCTATAGGGGGTGCAGAGGTAGCAGTCGCTACCGGGCCCAGGAGCCTGAGGGGGCCCAAAGACCCTTGTGTCACATAAGAAGACACCAGTATTATAGAAAGTCCTTGATCGTCACATCTCTGGCTGGAGGAAAGGGGTTAGGTTGAGAATTTAGTTTGGTGGTGTGCCGTTTCAATTTTTGCCTCAGGCAGCACGAAGGCTATGTGCTCCCCTGCCCCTGGCCACAGAGCACTGAGGGAAGAGGGCCCAAGCTGAACTCTTGCACCAGGGCCCATGAGCTTTTAGCTACGCCCCTGTTTGTGAAAGATAGTGTAGGGACTCGCAAGACAAAGAGGACCCTTGACATGGGCTTGTGGGCTGGAATTGATGGGAGGACAAAATATGTTTGACAAAATTATCTGGATTGCAAGAGCACTGTAAAATGTGTCCAAGTATATACATCATGTTTATACGCAGACATATTTTGCCTTACTGTAATCCTCTAATACCTCTTTTCGGTTTTTATAACCACATGAAACATGTATTTTGATATGTGTTATTTGTCAATCTGGCCAAATATACTTGAATTTTTCTTGCCAATATTCAAGGGATGTGAAAGGGTAATTTCTTCTCAATGCACCTTGATTCCTTCCTTTGTCCCCGAAGACAGGCCTGGAGAACTATCAGTGACACATGCAGTATGACGTCAGTAACAGTTCTATTTATTCCTTGCCATACAGGGCTTTATATACATTCAAGCATACATACAAGAATAGCTGCAGCTCTCATTATAATAATGCTGACTAGGAACCTTTCCTTATACAGACAGGCACCTCTCAATAATGCTGACTAGGAACAGTTCCTTATACAGACAGGAGGTAAATGTAAATATAGTCACCCTTTAATATGATGTCACCCAACCTCCTGTCCTTCATACAGATCATTTTATTTAACCCTTCAAGATGCATAGATGGCAACCCTTAAGCTGTTTACAAAGTACAAAGCCCATTATGGCCTGACACCCTTCACCCTTCAGCTATTATTCACCATTATTGTTTAGAGAGTATTATTTTGTATGAAGATGTGTTGCAGCAGGTTGCCCATCCTGGAAACACTAGCTGCAAACTGACACTTAAGGCTCCATCCAAGGTACCATAAGTGTATGGAGCTTATACTGTATTACAATGAGTGAACCTAAAAATCTGATATCTTAAAGGGAACCGGTCACCGGGATTTTGTGTATAGAGCTGAGGACATGGGTTGCTAGATGGCCGCTAGCACATCCATAATACCCTATCCCCATAGCTCTGTGTGCTTTTATTGTGTAAAAAAAACGATTTGATACATATGCAAATTAACCTGAGATTTGTCCTGTCCCTTAATTAACTTTGCCTTTCTATGCATGGGCTAACTTGTAAATAAATGTTGGGTACCACATTTGCAATAAAGTTTTTTAATCTATAACTGTGTTTCAAGAATGAACTTGTAATTAAAGTTATGTGTACTGGATATATGTGAACATCAATAAAAGACATGTTAAAGGGATTCTGTCATGACATTTTAGCCCTATAACCTAAACATATGGCCAGGTCCGTTCAAATAACATGAATCCGAAACTGTACTTATTCAATCTGCCTGTGGCTCTATTACCATATAAAACAGGTTTTTATAACAAGTCAATCGCCTACTGGGTGCATGTGCACTTCGCTCAACGAAGCCGCTGCCAGGAGTCCGCGGCGAATCAGCCTGAGCATAGTGCGCAGGCGCCGGATATAGCAGAGGGCCGGACGGATCTGGTGGAGGCGGCGCTGAGGTGAGGAAGGCGGCGATTATGACTGGGAAGGAGGCGCTGGGCACCAGACGGCCGGGCACCCTGTATTAACTGACGTCCCCTTGGGCACCTTAGGTAGGCGATTGACCAGTTTTAAAAACCTGTTTTATGTGCTAATAGAGCCACAGGCAGATTTAATAAGTACAGTTTCGAATTCATGTTATTTGTACGGACCTAGCCATATGTTTAGGTTATAGGGCTAAAATGTCATGACAGAATCCCTTTAAAGGGGTTATTCGAGTTATTTTTTTGTTCTTTCTATGTTCCTAACTAAGCAAATGTAACAGCTTTCCAATTCACTCACTTTATCTCCAGTGGCTGGTTTCTCAGATTTCACTGAGGGTCACATGACCTGTGATGTCAGCTTCTCTCCCTGCTCTGATAAAGGTTGTTTACAAGCCTGTAAACGAGACGTCACTGTGCTGGCCACGCCCCCTTCACTGTCGTCTACTCTCTGCTAGGATTCTTAACCCCTTCAGCTGCACAGCTCTGCAGGCAGTGAGGAGACAATTCTGGGCACTGGAGCTGATATACTAGAGAGAGCATTCCACAAGAAGGTAGGGGGAAGATCCTGTGTGTATTAGCAGTGTCATTATACAAGTGGGACTTGTAGTCCTACACATATAACATGCTGCAGAGTCTCCTAACAGGCAGACATGTCAGTCAGGGCAGCACTTGTATTCACTCCCTTAGCAGTGTCATTATACAGCTTAGACTTGTAGTCCTAGACATACAACATGCTGCTGAGTCTCCCAGCAGGCAGACATGTCACTCAGGGCAGCTCTTGTATCCACTCCCTTAGCAGAGCAGCAGGGGGAGGGGCAGAGATTGTTTTTATTGCATGTAAACAAAGGGCCAAAAAAGAACCATGGAAATGAGGAAATATATATATTTTTTGGGATAAAACTTGCTTAGCTCAGTTATATATCAGATTTTCCATACTATATTGCACACCAACAGGGCCTTGGGGGTGGTAATCTTGGTGTGGGCGGAAATAGGGCTGCGGCCACATTTTCTCAAGGTCCTGGAAATACAGGGCTGTGAACTAGGTCCTGGTTGGGGGTGACCATAACTCGGCCCTGGCTGGGGATTAGTGTGAGAAGAACTTGTGCCTGGCTGGGATTCCATTTCCATGGCCACTAGACGTTGCTTCATGGTGTCCAGGAATCCATGTAATTCCCGATGGTTCAGAGGAGAATCCATGATCGCAGCGACAGTGGACATCATGCTGACATACAGTTGCAATATTTGTGCCGGACACTGTTGGATCAAGGGAGCTAGGCAACGCAACAGCCTCTCCTTGATGCTTTCACTCCTCCTCTGGCTCAGATATTGCAAGATTTCCCCATCTAGTCTTGCTTGAGGATCTGAGCCAGAGACAGGAGTTACTCTTGCCCCCCTTCTCCGACGTGACTGTGTTGTTTGGGGTTCAGGGCTACTTATTGTGTCCCCAGCTGCCTCCATGGCTGACTCATCTTCTGCCAAAGGTTGGGTTTCCTCTGGCTCCTGACTTGTTTCACCCACAGCAGCTTCTTCTTCTGAAGATGACTGGGCCTGGTCTCCTGTGTCTTCAAGGCTGTCTATGGTTCTAGGAGAGAGATTATTATAATTATACACATTATTATTATTTATTATTAAAGCGCCATTCATTCCATAGCGCTGTACATATGAGAAGAGGTATACCTACATAATACAGACAATTGCAATAATCATACCAGTTACAAACTGGTACAGAAGGAGAGAGGGCTTACAATCTACATGGTGTGGGAGAAGGACACAGTAGGTGCGGGTGAAGTTGGTCATGGCGGTATAGAGGCAGCAGGGTTACTGGTTGTAGGCTTGTTTTCAGGTTTCTTTTGAAGGATTCCACTGTAGGTGAGAGTCTGATATGTTGGGGTAGCGAGTTCCAGAGTATGGGGGATGCACGGGAGAAATCTTGGAGGCGATTGTGGGAAGAGGTGATAAGAGGAGAGGAGAGAAGGAGGTCTTGTGAGGATCGGAGAGTGCGTGTGGGGATGTATCGGGAAAGCAGCTCAGAGATGTAGGGAGCGGACAGGTTATGGACGGCCTTGTATGTATTTGTTAGTACTTTGAAGTGAATTCGCTGGGCAATGGGGAGCCAGTGAAGGGATTGGCAGAGGGGAGAGGCAGAGGAGTAATAGGGTGAGAGGTGGATTAGTCGGGCAGCAGAGTTGAGGATAGATTAGAAGGGTGTGAGAGTGCTAGATGGAAGGCCACAGAGAAGAGTTTTTTAGTAGTCTAGGCGGGAGATGATGAGGGCATGTACAAGCATTTTCCCAGATTCAAAGTTAAGGAAAGCGCAGATGCAGGAGATGTTTTTGAGTTGGAGGCGGCAGGTGGTGGAAAGGGCTTAGATGTGCGGTCGGAAGGAAAGGGCAGACTCCCAGGTCACTCCAAGGCAGCAGACTTGGTTGACCGGGGATAGTGTGCAGCCATTGATCGTGATAGATAGGTCTGTTGGGGGGATGAGCAAGATGGGGGAAAGATTATGAATTCTGTTTTATCCATGTTGAGTTTTAAAAAGCGAAAGGCGAAGAAGGATGATATATAAGATAGACATTGTGGGATTCTTGATAGTAAGGTGGTGATGTCTGGACCAGAGAGGTAGATTTGTGTGTCATAAGCATAAGAGTGATACTGAAAGCCATGGGACTCTATGAGCTATCCCAGGCCAAAAGTGTAGATAGAGAAGAGCAGGGGTCCTAGGACAGAGCCTTGTGGGACACCAACAGAGAGGGAATGAGACGAGGAGGTGGTGCGGGAGTGGGAGACGCTAAACGTACGGTCTGTGAGGTATGATGTGATCCAGGAGAAGGCCAGGTCAGTGATGCCAAGAGATTAGGGAGTTTTCAACAGAAGGGAGTGGTCAACAGTGTCGAAGGCAGAGGACAGGTCAAGGAGAAGGAGAACAGAGTATTTTTTTTATTGGTTTTGGCTGTTAGTAGGTCATTGGTGACTTTGGTAAGGGCAGTCTCAGTTGAGTAGTGGGGTCGGAAGCCAGACTGTAGGCGGTCAAAGAGGGAGCAGGAGGAGAGGTGAGATGACAGTTCTGAATGGAGATGTTGTTCAAGTAGCTTTGAGGCATACGGAAGAAGTGCTATGGGGCGATAACTGGACAAAGAAGATGGGTCAAGTGAAAGCTTTTTGAGGATGGGTGTAATGGTAGCATGTTTGAAAGCAGAGGGGAAGACACCGGAGGTTAGTGATAGGTTGAAGAGATTAATGACACATGTCATTAATCTAACGTTATATATCTGGCTAGTAGTAAAGACATTTCCCTTGTCAAAAACCTATAGTCTGAGACTTCACAAAGGGACCAAATACCACTATATAAAACAGGCATGCTCAACCTGCGGCCCTCCAGGTGTTGCAAAACTACAACTCCCATCATTCCGTCACAGCCTACAGCTATCAGCCTACAGCATGGCATTGTGGGAGTTGTAGTTTTACAACAGATGGAGTGCCGCTGGTTGGATGACATTTTGTGCTTCACCAATACATTGCACATTTGGGGGACTAGTCACCTATACTACTTGAACCCATCCTTTGCAAACAATAATTATGCGCTACCATTATATACACAGAAAGTACAGTATGTTCTTATGGCCTTAGATCCAGAATAGGCTTAAAAAATTGGAGATGTCGGGTATAGAGGTATGGCCTCTTCTTCGACCCCCCCCATCCCCACTGTGGCCATGTGCCGATGACAGTTCATGGCGAAACTGGGTCCTGCAAGACTTTTTGACTTTATGGACTGTGAAAAAAAAAAACATAAACATACACAATTCCATAAAAATAGTATATTTTAGAGATGAGAAAAATAGTAATTCAATTTAACAGGCCAAAGTGCATGTGCAAATTATAAGACAAAATCTCATCACTTTAATATTTTGAAATAAAATAAAGATTTAGCCAATTGTATCAAAGCCTCCACAATGTGCGTGTCTCTTTTATAGAAGATACTTCTGGCGTCCCCAGCACCCGTGTCACTCCTAATCCAGCTAAGAAGAGCATTGTATGTCCCTGTTATGGTGAAAACAACATCCACAGAGGGGGATGTGGGGATGTACACACAATATCACACCACTTATGCGACAAGCATTCTTGCTTCGTGTGTGACATCACCCATGATGAAAGGCAGCTTTTGAGCCATGTGGTTTAATAATGTCTGTACAACCCCCGATATTGATGTTTTTTTATAGCCACAACAGGGACATACAATGCTCTTCTTCGCTGGATTAGGAGTGACACTGGTGCTGGGGACATAATTTCTACAAGTCTACTCCAGAAGTGGACTACTTGACCATAGCAAATAATCCTATTTCAAACCGTAGCAAATAATCCTAGTACTAGTACTAGTTCAAAGTGAGCTGAACAATAATAAGTTTGCATTTGGATAGTTTGGTAGGAGCAACTTAGCGAGTTCGTAGTATAGACAAGTTCACATAATGTACACAACAAAATATTGGCCATGTAAGCTCTTACCTAATTTTGCCCACTTCTTGGTGTTTGCCTTCTCTCATTGTTGCAGCAACATTGTCTGTGCCACATCATCCCAGGCACGCTCCTTTAATACCCTGTCATTGTAGGCATCACTCCTGGTGTCCCATATCTCTGGGTGTTCTTGGATGATTGTAATTAGGTGTTCGACATCCATCCTCTGGCTCACTCAACTCTGACAGCAATTGGAAGTCCAGGGATTTTTAGGCCTCAACATGTGAGCAGCCAATGTTGCAAAATACACAGCACATTGCCAAAGTGGGTTTGGCCTATAATTACAAAATCAAGGATCCGCAAAAGTGCATGACATACGGAGGCGTTCTGCATGTATTCCGTTTTTTTTGCAGACCCATTGACTTCAGTGGATCCATGGAACGTGATTTGCGGACTATAATAGGACAAGACTCAAAATGTAGCACGGAAATGCGGCCATATGGAAATGGAAATGTTCACAGAGCACATTCCTTTTTTTTTGCGCACCCATTGAAATGAATGGTTCTGTATACAGACCGTATGCGGAACACAAAAAACTGCCTGTACTCGGAACGTTAAAAACGTTTGTGTGAATGAGCCCTTAGTGTGTGGAGTTCAGTATTTTCCAATGCAGTGCTGCCACCTGCAGGCCTACATTGGAATATACTTGTGATAGGCCTGACAGCTATCACCACTGAGGAACGCCTTCCCAAATCTCAGCAAGCTGAAAGCAATCTGGCCCTGGATGCACAGTGGTCTAGGGGAAAGCAACCACAGATTCCGTGGTCACAACGGACTATGGAATCAGAGGGGTTAAATGTCTGCAATTGGCATTATTACTGACCGCAGACATTAGCCCCAAGTGTCTGCTGTGTGGCACGCAGCCACTCCAGAGCAGGCACCATGTTTACAGTGGATGTCGTCAAGGGGTTAATAGCATATTTTTATAGTATACTAAATTTAAATTCTCTATATATTGTAGTTATAATGAGAAAAATTGGCTTTTTTTTAATTCCTTTTTTGTGTTTAATGTATAAATATAAACATATTGACCTAAATTAATCATCAAAAGAAAGTATAATATGTTGCAAAAAATTGTGTCAGAAATGCTTGGATATGCAAAAGCATTGCTGACTAATTGTCAGATAAATTGACACATACCAGATGTCTAAAATAATCCTGAAGCTCTAAAATGGCTTAGGGTACTTTCACACTAGCGTTTTTCTTTTCCGGCATTGCGTTCTGCCATAGGGGCTAAATACCGGAAAAGAACTGATCAGTTTTATCACCATGCATGCTGAATGGAGAGCAATCCGTTCAGGATGCATCAGGATGATAATAGGCAACATGGACAATACGTTCCGTTACAACAGCCATTGTGGCGCAGTGATAGGCAACATGGACAATAATTTTTCTTACAACAGCCATTGTGGCTCAGTGATAGGCAACATGGACAATAATTTTTCTTACAACAGCCATTGTGGCTCAGTGATAGGCAACATGGACAATAATTTTTCTTACAACAGCCATTGTGGCTCAGTGATAGGCAACATGGACAATAATATTTGTTACAACAGCCATTGTGGCTCAGTGATAGGCAACATGGACAATAATTTTTCTTACAACAGCCATTATGGCTCAGTGATAGGCAACATGGACAATAATATTTGTTACAACAGCCATTGTGGCTCGGTGATAGGAAACATGGACAATATTTTTGTTACAACAGCTTTTGTGGCTCGGTGATAGACAACACGGACAATACTTTCCGTTACAACAGCCATTGTGGCTCAGTGACAGGCAACATGGACAATAATTGAAGATTATGCTAGCTTTAGTGTACTAATAATCTTAATTTTAATAAGGACAGGAGGCGAGTATTTTGCATTAACTCTCTTTACTAACTCCACAGCAGTAAAGAAAAATGTAAAGAGTAACAAGTAAATCACTGCGCAGCATAGTATATAAGGGTCATGCTGCCTGTACACTTCCTCTTTCTAAAAGCGACATCAAAGTCCAGGTTGAGCTCGAACATCCAGAAATTCAACGAAAACTGTAACAGCGGTTTCTGGCGAGCAGAACTTGAGGAGACTCCTGGTAAACGAGGTTGGAGGTAAGACCGAACAAAGCTCTCATCTCATCCTATGGAGTCGTAAGATTAACAAACCAGCGACCAGTGGAGGACCTGAAGAGGGTTACACTGAAAGGAGAGTATAAAAATAGGTTAGGTATAGAATCGTAACTATTCACGCCTATGGGCCTTAACGTAATAGTGTAAAGTTAAATCATTACAAATAGAGTGCAAATTATCTAGTGGCTAAATGTATGGTAGAACTGTCCGTCAGGGAGGCAATACTTAGGGTGAGAAATTCCGAATATGTCCCAAAACAGAGAGATTTCTAAAATCAAGCCCCATATCCGACACCTTGAGATTCACTCCCCCGAAGTGTCAGGGTACGGAATAGAAGGGAGGGAAAATACTCGCCTCCTGTCCTTATTAAAATTAAGATTATTAGTACACTAAAGCTAGCATAATCTTCAATTTTAAAACATGACAGGAGGCTTCCTATTTTGCAATTTTAACGCTGAAGAAGAGATGTCCCAGCAGAAGGGGGAGTGCAAAAATAAAAGGTACGGAAAGTAGATTCCCTAGACCAGTCCGCCGTTCGGAGAATATCCGAAAGGGACGCCCCTGCCATTAGGGCTGATGAAGCCGCCGCTCAGCGAACGGAGTGGGCGCCGAAAGCGGGGTCTATACCTGTGAGGGAAAGGATCCAGCGGATCCAACGGGCCAGCGTGGTGACCGAGACTGGGGCGTAAGGGCGCACGTAGGAAACTAGGAGTTGACCCGACGTAGAGGAACGGAGTGAGGAGGTAACCGAAACATAACTGCGAAGGGTGGACACAACACAGAGCTGCGGGTCGTCTGGAAAAAAGGGATAAGAGACCGACGTCGAACCCGATTTAGTGCGACGAGAGATATGGAATGTGACTCCTTCAGGGGTCACCTCAAAGGCATCGACATCGAAGGCCCGAACGTCCGACACCCGTCGGAAAGACACAAGACAAAGGAGAAAAGCGCACTTAGCGGATAGTTGGCGAAGGGAAAGGCGGTCATTCGGAGGCCAATCCCTGAAAAAACGGAGAACCAGTCCCACGTCCCATAGGTGATGGTATTTGGGGGCTGGGGGGTGGCGAAGCCGCATGCCGCGGAGTAGGCGACAGACCAGAGGATCTTTGCCGACCGGGAGGTCCCCGACGGGAGTATGGGCTGCCGAAATCGCGGAGCGAACGACGTTGATAGAGCGATAAGAGCGGCCAGAAGAAAACAAGGAGGAAAGAAAATTGAGAATCATGGGGACAGGTGCCGTAAATGGATCGGAGTCCCGTTCCATGCACCAAGTAGACCAGGAGGCCCAAGCTGAAAGGTAGCAGCGTCTAGTTCCCATGGCTCATGAGTCCCATAAGAGGTCCCTAGCAGTCTGCGATAGTCCGCTGACTCGCCAGGAACCCCGGAAAGAGACCAAGCCACCAGGGGTAGTCGATCTTCCAGGATGAGCGGGTGGAGACATCCTTTGGGATCCGTGAGCAGGTCCTGGAAGGATGGAAGGAGGAGAGGATCCATGTAGGAGGAGGTCCGGGAACCATGGTTGACTCTGCCACAAGGGCGTTATGAGAACCAGTTTTATATGTGTCGTCCGCATCTGGTGTAGTGTTCTCGCAATCATGGAGAATGGGGGAAAAGCGTAGGCTCCTGTCGCCGGCCATTGTTGGAGAAATGCGTCTGTCGCCTTGCTCTCCTGGGTTCCGGGAGCCAGCTGAAGAACTCCGGGGTCTGGTGATTGTTGCGAGAGGCGAACAGATCCAGGTGAAAGGGACCCCTCCGGGCTGCCAGGGCCCTGAAGATTCTCGTGTTCAGCTTCCAGTCGCTGACGTCTCTCCAGTGGCGAGAGAACCAGTCGGCTGTGAGGTTGATTTCTCCCGGCAAGTATTCCGCTTGTAACGTGATGTTGCGAGGGAGGCAGTAGTCGAAGATGTCCCTCGTGATATCCGACAGTAGGCGTGAGCGAGCACCTCCTAGGCCGTTGATGTACTGGACTGCGGAAACGTTGTCCATGCGAAGGAGGATGCAACAATTGGAGCTCTCCCGAGCCAGGCTGCGGATCGCGAAGGATCCTGCTAGGAGTTCGAGGCAATTGATGTGCATGGAGAGCTCCTGCGTCGTCCATGCTCCTCCCGTGGAGATGGTTCCGTTGGTGGCACCCCATCCCCACAAGCTGGCGTCTGATTCTAAAACAAAATCTGGAGTGTCTCCGAATATGGCCTTGCCGTTCCAGGCTTGCATGCTGTCCAGCCACCATGACAGCTCTTCGCGAACTTCTGTCGTCACCGGGACGGGTTGATCGTAGGTAGGTCTGTGGCTAAGGTATTTTGCCTTGAGTCGTTGCATGGCCCTGTAGTAGAGAGGACCCGGAAATATGGCTTGAATGGAAGCTGAGAGGAGTCCCACAATCCTGGCCAGGTTGCGTAGAGGGATGGAATCGAGTCGGAGAACTCTGCGAATCTCCTTGCGAATGGTTGCGATCTTTGAGGTTGGTAGCCTCAGAGTGCACGTCGTCGAGTCGATCTCGAAGCCGAGGAATTGTATCGTCTGGGTAGGGGTCAGCTCCAAATTCTGTTGGTTCACCACGAAGCCCAGAGATTCCAGTAGGGATACTGCCAGGTGAGTGTGTTGGCGTAGTCTGCGTTCGTCGGAGCAGAACAGGAGGAGGTCGTCCAAGTAGATGATGCATCGAATGCCCCTGGACCTCAGGTGGGCCACCACCGGTTTTAGGAGTTTGGTGAAACACCATGGGGCTGAGCTGAGCCCGAAAGGGAGGCAAGTGAATTGCCAAGGGCGACCATGCCAGAGGAAACGTAGGAGTGCTCGACAGTTCGGGTGCACCGGGACTGACAGGTATGCATCTTTTAGATCGAGCCTGGCGAACCAGTCGTTGCTCTGAAGAAGGTCCCGCAGGAGGTGGATGCCCTCCATCTTGAAGTGAAGGTAGACCACGTACGCGTTGAGGGCGCGTAGATTGATAACTAGGCGGTTTTCTCCCGACTTCTTCCGAACGAGGAAGATGTTGCTGAAGTAACCTCCCTGTTCGTGGACTGGTTGAATAGCCCCTTTGTCCTGAAGCTCGCCTAGCTCCGCGTTGACGAGGTTGTGGTCGAAAGACGACATGTGGATGGGGTGAGGGGGCTGAACCTGAAAGGGGGTTCCCACTAGGTCTATGATATATCCCTGCACTGTTTGTAGAATCCATGCGTCTGAGCAAAGGGCGGCCCAATTGTGGAAAGAAAGGGAAATACGGCCCGCAGTGCGGGTACATGGTAACAACGGAGGAATATGGGTCCTTACCTGCAGTAAAGCGGGAACGTCCGCGGATTCCACGGCCTCTATCCGAGCCTCTGGAAAAGGGTCGTTGCTGATAGTCCCTTGTCGGATAAAATGGTGTTGGTTGAGTACGGGGGCCTGAAGGCCAAAATCGGCTGGCGGCACGGCCCCGTTGCCGGCCAGCCCTTCCAAAAACCCCTCTGGTAGGGTTGCTCCTGAAGACACTGCACATTGAGGATTGCGCCTTATTAAGGGAGGTGAACACGTTGACATGTTTGTTTAGTTCCTTGAGGAATGGTTCACCGAAAAGTTTCCCTTGTGCCTGGGGCCCAATCTCTTTTGTGCCAAGGTCTGCCAATTTACCGTTAATACGGAATAACGCTGCTTTTCGTCTCTACGAAGAGAGCGTAACATTGGCGTTTCCGATGAAACAAAAACAACGTTGTGCCCACTCACGAATGTCATGTGCCCATTCCCTGAAGTCCTCGGTGGAGAAGGAATCGGCTTTGGCGTAGGCATCATCCGCCAGATACATAATGCGAGCCAGGGGGCCTACGGAATCCAGTAGGTTATCTTGGGCGCCCCATAGGCCTTTCTCTACCCCCCGTCGAGGGTCTCTGCCACTGCGCATCATAAAGGTCGTCATAACCTTGTCAAATTCTGGGGTCTGAGCGACCTTATCCGGCAGGGAAGGGCGTGGGCATTCAGACCTGAGTCGGTTGCGGAGCCACAGGTGCATGAACCTGGAAAGGTGTTCTGGAGGCGACCAGTCACCCGATCTGGGGTGTCGTATGTTGCGAGGATCGAACATCGCCTGACCTGAGGGGTCCATAATGGTGTCTGAGTCAAGAGGAGGTTCTGCGTCAGCAGTGTCTTCGATACCTCTTGCCTGGGCCGCACCCAGGAGGGTCTCCTGCATGAAAGCGGAAACAGACTTCTCGTCCGAGCCCCATGCGTCGTAATCCGACTCTGAAGCGTCAGCTTGCCACTCATCTAGCACTGACCTGGAGTGGGTAGGGCCCTGTTCTTCTTCTGAAGAGTACTCCTGACGCGGGGCCGGAGTGTGAAGTTTGGCAGGTTTATGCTTGGCAGGTGCCTTACCCTTGGGTGTTTTGGGTGTATAGTCCTCGCCTTTGTCATGGCGTTTCGTAGGGCGGGATTCATCCCCTGTCTGATAGTCGGACCGGTCGGAGTCCGACTCGTGCCGTGGACGTCTACGGGTTTTAGGTACGTCAGGAGCCGAAGCTTGGGCCTTGGAGAGTGCCTTCTCCACAGAGGCAGCGACAGCTGCGTTAATCATGGCCTGGAAGTCTACAGGGACATTCTGGGAATTCTCCATGATAGGGGTCGGCTGGTATGTCACTGAAAGGCACAGTAATAAACGGGCACCCAGGTCTTGAGAACAGGCGTATGGTCAGTTTTAATAGTATGGGAACAAAGCCCAGTATAAACCCCAGCAGGGTAAAGTAGTGACCTTATAAACTGGGGCTCACCCAGTTAGAGAGAACTGCAACAGCTAGTCTCCCAATAAGCAGCGTATTAATAGTGGGGGCTCACCCCGGTTGCACAGGGTTGAAACCCTTAAATGCAGGTCACAATAATAAACAGGCAGCAGCACTGACCTGACTGACCCAGCCACATGAGGCACAGAGAGAACTGAATAGTAGTCTGAGATAGGCACAGGGTTGCCAGACACCAAGGGGTGAAAAACCAGTAATGTGGGAGTAACAGCTAATTAGTACAGCCACACTGAATCCCCAATGAGATGTTATGAGGTAAAATTAAGATGGCCGCGAAATCACGCGATGTCCGTAATCCAAAATGGCGGGCCGCGAGTGTAGGCCGCAAGCCGGGGACTAAATTTTGAGGCCGGCCGCGATTTAGAAGCGGGCCGGCACGAAATGGCCGCGAAAACGGCCGCGAAAACGGCGCGAAAAGAAGGAAGTCAGGAGGCACTCCAGGCTAGGGGGGGACCTGAGGAACCCGAGGTAAATGATAATAATAAGATATAATAAGAAATAAATGTGCAAGAAGTAATATAGCTCCTAGGGGAGCAAAAGGTCTGACCTGTCTGCGATGGAGCAGTAAAGAAAGAGGAAGTGTACAGGCAGCATGACCCTTATATACTATGCTGCGCAGTGATCTACTTGTTACTCTTTACATTTTTCTTTACTGCTGTGGAGTTAGTAAAGAGAGTTAATGCAAAATAGGAAGCCTCCTGTCATGTTTTAAAAATTTTCTTACAACAGCCATTGTGGCTCAGTGATTGTGACTTTGGGGTTTCATAAGCTGTAAGCCATAATTATCCAAATTATAACAAATAAAGGCTTGAAATATCTCGCTTTGCATGTAATGAGTCTATATCATATGTTAGCTTCACCTTTTAAGTTGCATTACTGAAATAAATGAACTTTGCACAATATTCAAATTTTTCGAGTTTTACCTGTATATAATAATGCAGTCACCAATGTCAATGACTGTAGCTGTAAACAATGTAAGCAATCGCAAGTTTATTTTTGTTACTACGCTCATTTAGAAATGAAGGAATCATACCGATAATTGTCCATTGTAAGTAGCACCATTCTATCGTGTCAGTACTCCTTTAGGTTTGGGGTATATATTATAACTATATCAGATGCTCATGTAAACAAGCCATTATGTGCTTTGCCTTAATTGCATCATTTTCCCATTAGTCTTAACACGTCCCACTGCTGCAATTAGCTTGACTTGAAATCATTATATGTCTTCAGCAACTCAAAGTGCAGTTTGACAGTTTTCAATAATGAAGAGCAGAAATTAATTCATTTATGGAGAAGATGACTAAACCATATATATCTGCTTCCCTTTAATGATGGAAGTCCAGGCCTCCGCCTGCGCAGTTTATATCAGTTCCCAAACGTGAAGCACCCCAGGTTCCGATTTAATGAAGGATTATATCGTTCTTTAACTGATCGCATGTTGTGGCTATCCCTATCAGCTTCTCTTAACTTTGATGACGCTAAATGCAACCACAACACTGAAATGCTAGACAAAAAATGCTATAAAAAAATATATATTATATTGTGAATACATGCAAAAAAGCAGATTGTTGTTACAGACCAGCGTAATAAAACCTGAGAATGTTCCTAATTATCCTCCAAAGAATCCAAAACAGTTTAGCAAAAGTAAAACAAAGGCAGTTCAAAGTCATAAAGCCATAATGGAAACAAGCTATTCCATACCACACAACGATTTAATATTATACTCAAGACATCAGAATTTACTTTTATTGGTGGGGTCCGACCACAGCTTTATTCATATAATAACCAATATTAAACCCATTCATTGCATACCCTTCCACAAATATGTTGTGAAAAGGGCCGCTTTAACCATAGGGTGAACAGTGCCTTTGCATCGGGGCCCCTTCTGCCATATCACATGACAATGACATCACTGTGACCGGGTCCCTCACAATCCTGCTGACTGCGTTCGCAACTAACTTCCTCAGCGGCCAACAATGTGAGCTGATGCAGCATATAGTACTCCGCCTACCTTCCTAGACACTTCGCCGTTCACTTAGTAAACTGGGTAATTTAACTACCCAGTATATTATGTGGTCGCATGGCTGGCATGTCATCTGGAGGCGCCTTATCTGTGTTCCAAGTCCTGCCTCCTCCTTAGGCCTCTTTCACGCAGGCGTGTGCACCCGTTGCCGTATTGCGGACAGCATTTGCGGATCTGCAATACATGGGTGCCGTTCCATGGGCATTCCACATCACGGATGCGGACCCATTCACTTCAATGGGTCCGCAAATCCGGAGATGCGGAATGGTGCAGAACGAAAGCACGGAACGGAATCCTACTGAAGCACTACGGAGTGCTTTAGTGGGGTTTCGTCTCATACTTCTGTTCCGCAAAAAGATAGAACATTTCCTATCTTTTTGCGAAACAGCTGGATCGTGGACCCATTAAGGCCTCTTTCACACGGGCGTGTGCGCCCTGTTGCCGTATTGCGGATCTGCAATGCACGGGTGCCGTTCTGTGGGCATTCCGCATCACGGATGCGGACCCATTCACTTCAATGGGTCTGCAAATCCGGAGATGCGGAATGGTGTGGAACGGAAGCACGGAACGGAACCCTACAGAAGCACTACGGAGTGCTTCCGTGGGTTTCGTCCCGTACTTCCGTTCCGCAAAAAGATAGAACATGTCCTATCTTTTGCAGCAAACAGCACAAATTAGGTGGCTTCATTGCAATGAATGTAGAATGCTGTGTTCAGGAATTTGTGAAAGGGACGGAGGAAGTAAAATCTTCTCACCTGTTGGGCTAAGCAATGGAGCGCAGAGCCCGGGGGAATGATGTGCTCTCCTGTGCAGAGTTCAGCAGGCTCAGTGACTTCACTTCATCACGCCTGCTGCTAGTGAGAGCACAATGTGCTCCATTTGTTGGAGGAACTGGTCTAGCTGAGTGCTGTTTTATTTTATTAACAGTACAGCTTCAGTATTTGTAAGGGGGTGTTCTGCTGTGTGTAGGGGGCACTAAGGGATTATTTTCTGTATTGAGAGAACTAAGGGGGCATTACTACTGTGTAGGGGCTGTGGGGATTTGCTCTGGTAGACAGGCTAGCGGACGCAGTATAGAGGCAACCACAAAGTCTTTAACTTAAACAATTCAGTGTTTTATTCACACATGAGGAAAAACAAAAAGTGACATTTTGCAGTCTAGGTGTTTGTGCACACCAAGAAAAGTTCACAGAACAAAAACCTTCACCTGTTTTGCAGTTTCTCCACCTGTGGTCCACAGCAGGCTTTAGGGGCTTGTTTCTCAGCATGCGGCTCCCAGCCCTTTTGCATGGCACAAGTTTTCAGATCCCAAAACACACAGGGACTGACAGCGCTCCACTGTCAGAGAGGAGTAATCCACACCCAGCTGAGACTGCTGGCTGGGTTTGATATGTCAGTAAAGACCCGGTCTGGAGAGTGGGGAGCAGCCACCCACCCAGCACTTTGGCTACTCCCAGTAAGAGCTGGCCCGGATCAGCTTACAGCCATACTAAAATAACAATGTGTTAACCAGCACTAGCTGCTGCTGACACTTGAAAATACTGGCTCTTACTTCACCGAGGCTAGGAACCTCGGTGATACATACCTTCCGTCAACGTCAGACCCTTGCGCCTTCCTACAGGGCACAAAAGAGACTGGGTGGGATTGGACGTGTATAAATAGGCACTGGGAGGAGTTAGAAGCATGGCTTAGTACAGTATATAAAAAAATTGACAATATTGTCCCTCCTTGTCACTCACAGACATAATTTTGGATAATTTTCCTCAACAACTAAATGACTTAGACTAATATTTGTGACTCATTTGTTTGGTTGGGTTATCTTTATCTACTTTTAGGATGTGAAAATCTGATGTGGTTTTAGGTCAGATTTATGCAGAAATATAGAAAATTCTGAAGGGTCCACAAACTTTTAATTGCCACTATATATCTAATATATAAAGCTGAGTGTATGTATATACACTCACCTAAAGAATTATTAGGAACACCATACTAATACTGTGTTGGACCCCCTTTTGCCTTCAGAACTGCTCAGGTAGCCCTTGGCATTTAAACGATGGCCAATTGGCACTAAGGGGCCTAAAGTGTGCCCAGAAAACATCCCCCATACCATTACACCACCACCACCAGCCTGCACAGTGGTAACAAGGCATGATGGATACATCCAGGGCCGTCTTTACCAAGGGGCAAAAGGGGCAGCTGCCCTGGGCCCAGTTGCTCCTGGGGGGCCCAAGGCAGCTGCCTCTTGAGCCCTGCTAGCTACTGCCCCGGGTGTCAGGCTGTCGGCTACACAGGCATCATGATCGTACTGTGTTAATGATCTTAATTCTAGGACCTTAATGAGTTTTGCTATAGGACCTTAATGACATCATTACCATGTGACCAGTAACCTAGCAATTACTGGTCACATGGCTATGAGGTCATCACAGGTCCTACAGAAGTTAACTGTGGAGCTTTTTTGTGTAAAGATTACATCAGAAAAAGGTGACAGGGGCTGTTATGTTAGTATACTGTAAACTACTGTATAGTGGGGTGCTGTATACTGTGTGGTGGGCTGTATATTGTGTGGTGGGCTATATATTATGTAATGGGCTGTATATTTTGTGGTGGGCTGTATACTGTGGGAGGCCTGTATATTGTGGGGGGGGGCCTGTATAGTGGGGGGGGAGTGCTATACTGCTGTACTGTATAGTGTGGGGGGCTGTATGCTGTGGGTGCGGTATAGTGTGGAGTGCTATACTGCTGTACTGTATAGTGTGGGGGGCTGTATATTGTGGAGTGCTATACTGCTGTACTGTATAGTGTGGGGGGCTGTATCGTGTATAGTTTGGGGTGCTGTATACAGTGAGGTGTTGTATACCGTGAGGTGCTGTATACTGTGGGGTGCTATACTGCTCTACTATATACTGTGGGGTACTGTATAGTGTGGGGTGCTAAACTGCATACTGTGTGGTGCTGTATACTATAGCGTGCTATACTGCATACTGTGGGGTGCTGGGGTGCACTGTAACACTAGGGTGAGCCGAGCCCCGGTCTCCTTCCTGCAGAGCGGTGCCCACTTCCAGCCCAGAGCACTGATCCTGAGCCGCTGGAGTCTTCAGAACTGGAAGTATTTACAGTCATTCACTGTACTCTACCAGATGTGTGGATTTTTTGTGTGTGTTGTGGTGGAGGCGTGATTGCCTGCTAAGGTGTGGGAAGGCGGCATCCAGGGGGCCCAAGTAAATTTTTGCCCAGGGTCCAATCAATATTAAAGACGGCCCTGGATACATCTTCTCATTCTGTTTACGCCAGATTCGGACTCTACCATTTGAATGTCTCAACAGAAATCGAGACTCATCAGACCAGGCAACATTTTTCCAGTCTTCAACAGTCCAATTTTGGTGAGCTCGTGCAAATTGTAGCCTCTTTTTCCAAATTGTAGTGAAGATGAGTGGTACCCGGGGGGGTCTTCTGCTGTTGTAGCCCATCCGCCTCAAGGTTGTGCGTGTTGTGGCTTCACAAATGCTTTGCTGCATACCTCGGTTGTAACGAGTGGTTATTTCAGTCAACGTTGCCCTTCTATCAGCTTGAATCAGTCGGCCCATTCTCCTCTTCTGACCTCTAGCATCAACAAGGCATTTTTGCCCACAGGACTACCGCATACTGGATGTTTTTCCCTTTTCACACCATTCTTTGTAAACCCTAGAAATGGTTGTGCGTGAAAATCCCAGTAACTGAGCAGATTGTGAAATACTCAGACCGGCCCGTCTGGCACCAACAACCATGCCACGCTCAAAATTGCTTCAATCACCTTTCTTTCCCATTCTGACATTCAGTTTGGAGTTTAGGAGATTGTCTTGACCAGGACCACAACCCTACATGCATTGAAGCAACTGCCATGTGATTGGTTGACTAGATAATCGCATTAATGAGATATAGAACAGGTGTTCCTAATAATTCTTTAGGTGAGTGTATGTATGTCTGCTAAAGGACAGCCGCCTCCTGTGACTCGGAGAATGTCATAGACTATGTTTTGAGGGGAAATTTTCACCCTGCGCTTTCCAATTGTTTGCCCAAAAATACGCTTAGTAACCTAACCGCCAAACTACAGGAGCCATTGGCTGTTGTGGCAGTTAGCCTGGATATTCATCAGGTTGCATCAAGCAACCAATCACAGCTCAGCTTCTATTTTGCTACAGGTCATTAATATGAGCTCTGATTGGTTGCTATAGGCAACAAAGGACATTCTTTGTATAAAACAGCTTATGTGCGAGTTAATATGATTTCGATTGTGACGCTTAGCCAACGTTGTTGTAGAGGCTGATGTAACTCACATGACCTTAAAGGGGTTGTCTGGGTTCAGAGCTGAACCCGGACATATCCTTATTTTCACCCAGGCAGCCCTCCTGAGGCTAGCATCGGAGCATCTCCCGCCGTTTTACTGGCTAGGGCAGTGCTAAATCCCGCCCATCAGTGCCGGTGATGTCACCGGGCTTCCTGGCAGCCTCATTAAGAGTCCAGTACGTCACCGGATCTAAAATGAATGCCTTTGCCCTGTGCGATTTAGCGCAGGGCAAAGGAAAGCATCGGAGCATGAACTGCTCCGATGCTCAAGTCAGGGGCGCTGCCTGGGTAAAAATGGAGGTATGTCTGGGTTCAGCTCTGAACCCTGACAACCTCTTTAAGTGTATACAAATTCTGCGGGGTTTTATATATTGTCAATTAAAGACAATAATGCCCTGTAAAAAGAAATCGATTGGACAATTGTCATCAAACGCTAAGAGAAAAGGCGTATAAGGGGGCGGGTTATTATGGAAATCACTGTTAACAAGATGGGGTACTGTGGAGGTCACAAAGGGCGGGCCGCTGGAGGTCACTGTTAAAGGGGTGGACGCTGTGGAGGTTACTGTTAAGGGGGCCGGGTACTGTGGAGGTCATTGTTGAAGGGGCAGCTGCTGTGGAGGTCGCTGCTAAGGGGGCGGGTTATTGTGGAAATCACTGTTAAGGCGATAGGGTACTGTGGAGGTCACTGTTAAAGGGGCGTTCGCTGTGGATGTTACTGTTAAGGAGACAGGGGACTGTGGAGGGGAAGCTGCTGTTAAGGTTACTGTTAAGGCAGCAGGGTACTATGAGGTCACTATTAAGGGAGCGGGGTACTGTGGAAGTCACTGTTAAAGAGGTGGGTGCTGTGGAGATCTCTGTTAAGGGGCAGGGAACAGTGGAGGTCACAGTTAACTGGACGGTCTGCTATGGAGGTCAGTGTTAAGGGGCGAGGTGCTGTAGAGGTCACTGTTAAAGGGGCAGGCCCCTGTGGAGGTCACTGTCAAGGAGGTGGGGTGTATTGGAACTCACTCATATTGTAGCTCCGGACAAAAACAACATACTGTTATTTCAGCAAGTTATACTTTCTGACAAATACTGTTATCTAGTCCAATTTTTCTCAACCTCAGTCATCATGTACCCCCCAACCGATGCTGTTTTTGAATAGGATACATGAAATATCATTAAACACAACTGCTAGTTCCTCCAATAATGAGCTGATTTTTATGGCTTTTCCTGACATCAGGGAGTTGCATTAAAGGATTTTTCCAAGATATTTTTATTGATGACAAACTCAAGATAGGTCATTAATATCATTATTTACCTGCTCGCCATTGACATTGTGGCGGTAAGCAAGTGTAAATACAAGAAGCCATCCTATTCACTTAAATAGGAGCCATCCCATAGAAGTGAATGGGACAGCTTCTTGTAATTAACCTGCTCACCACTGTGATGTCGACAGCGAGCAGGTAAGCAATGAAGGGAGGGCTGTGCTGGCACGGCGGGTGGCCTGCTGTTCAACCAGCTGATCAGCAAGATAAAAATCTCAGAAAACCCCTTTAAGGAGAATGTGGCATCAGAAAATTGCCTATTATTTAAATCAATTTTTAAAAAAAAGGTTTGTGATACTTTTTCAAATTTTCTATGTCACTACCACTGGTCACTAAGCCTAATAATAGCTGCGACTTCTTGGTCTGTACAGATCACTTTATTGCAGTTATCGGCTTATCACACGCAGGATTACAATGACAGTTATCACCTATATATAAATAACACTGGATCAAGCATTAATGGTAGGTGATATCACAGCGTATCTTCTCCCTCCTGACCTCTGTACAGTTCGCAGAGCATGCACTATTGTATAATGCCCTCTCTACAGTCATTTCTAAAACTTTTTGAAGTCACAAATGAGATCTACAACCATATAAATGTACAAGGCTACGTGTACTGGTCACATAGCTCCGATATTACTTATTGTACTCAAAACGCAGACCTAATGTGATGAGGAACCTCTTTTTGACACAGAACTTCAGTTAAACCACTGAACTCCTTCTTCCAATAATTAACTGTAGCAGCAAAGTGACCTCACTGCTAGTCAAAATGTTCACCCATGTTGTCAATCACAGTGCACTCAGTACCAAATTGAATTGATAAGCCCCTCAGAGCGCCTAGCTTGGGGGAGACATGGGGGAACATTCACATATAGGGTTAAGTTATATTAGTTTTGGGGTTTTGGGGTCTTTTTCTTCTCCCCCCCCCCTTCCCTTTTTTATTTTATCAGGTAAATCTACCTCAGGAGGAATTTTACCTGAGACCGGTTTATGCTGGATTGAAGTGGTCCTAAGGAAGAATCCAGGTCCCTCCCGATTGGCTGTCTGAGGTTGCTGGGGGAGAAATCCAGCAACTTAATTTGTTGGGGAGCATAGCGGCGGGAAACTGGCACCTTTATATTGCAGCATTTTGCTGCAGTGAGGTGCCAGTTTGAAGAGGATCGAGACCTGCGCTGGACCTGCGGCTGAAGACGTCATGGAAGACTTACTCCGGCAGCTGATCCTGAGAGCCGAATCCGCCGGCGGTGAAGAATGGCTCAGGAGCTGTTTGAATCAAGCGCCGCTGGTGGGAGTGGAGCCGGAAGAAGAGAGCCCAGCAGCGCCATTGGTATCGGTGGAAGAGGCGACGGCCTGTCAGCGGAGGGAGGGGGAGTTGTCGGCGCTTCCTGTCAAAAGAGCTAGGAAGTCCTGTCAAAAGAGCTAGGAAGTCTGGGAGCGCCTATACTCCTCCTCCTGAGGCGGGGCGCCGACGCAGCAGGTTGAAGAGCGCTTCGCCGGCAAGTGGGAGCAAGAAGACGCTGCATCAGTCTGCCAGGTGGGAGGTCTCTGGGACACAGAGTTGCCAGCCTTCAGTGGAGCAGAGAGGACGTCGCAGAGGAGTGCCGGCTAGTGGGCGGAGCTACAAGGTAATGTGATCCGCCTGCTTCAAGGGTCAGGAAAGGAAAGAGCGGTGTGGGACCTTCAAGTAGCCAAAGTGTCTTGGGGCAGCTTGTTGAGGGGCTCCCTCCTCTGGGGGTTGAGCCACCTCCGAGCCCCCATGGAAGATTGAAGACAGCCTCTGGTGTGGTTCAGGAGGAACATATGGATGGTGAGAGCTTCAATGTATCATCTGTGTCTGAGTCCACGCTGTTGTCTGGGCTAGTTAAGCTGCTGGCAGAGGTTGCTAGAAGGCAGGTGCCCCACACATCGTCTGACGTATGAATTAATAATAAGAAGCAGGTTGCTACTAACAACGCTGCAGTTAGTTCAAAGCCAGTGTTGGAAAAAGGTTTTGGAGTTAATGAGGTGTGTGTCAAGGAAGCAATGGTTTGTGAAGTGTCACCCCTGGGTTATCATTTGGCTTCCGGTATTAAAGAGAAGATTTGGAGATCAGAATTTGTTAAAATAATGTCCCTGTTGCTATCTGCTAGGGAGCATGTGGTACGAGAAAAGAAAGAGGATAGAAATAAGGACGATCGAAAACGTACGATGCCAAGGTCTTTTAATAATTGGCTTCAAGCCTTCTTCATATATGCTGCGGTTCTTGGTGAAAAGCATCCTGAGCTTTGTAGTGGCCTTTTCCAACACTTGGATATTATACTTGAAGCGTATCGAAATCTTAGTGGTATGGCGTGGTACCAATATGATTAGGTGTTCCGCTAGAAGCTGGCGGTGCACCCATCTCTTAAATGGGGCGTCAAGGATATAGGTCTTTGGGTGAATTTAATGTTACCTCAAAAATCGTTTACACCAAAAAAAAAAAAATTCTCCTCAGCCTGGTATGATAAAAAGGGGTATGCTTCGCCTTCAATGAAGCAACTTGTAAGTGGTTGTCTAACTGCCGCTACAAACACTAATGCTCTTTTTGCGGTGGCACTCATCCTATGCTGAGGTGTTTTAAAAGGAACTCACAAGCTAACCAGCAGCTGCCTTCCACCAGGGAACAAGTTTCCAAAAGCACCGACCCCACTGAGGCTTTTAGAAATGCTTCCATGGTTAAGGCAGTACCCTGATCAAACGATGTAAATTCACTGAATTTTTAGGTGAAGGTTGCTGCTGGGTAGATAATATGAAATCTGCTGTTTTATTTAAAGATGTAGTCAGTAGTAAGTTGTAGAATTGGAATTCGTAGAATAGCTGGTCCTTTTGTCAAACCTCCTTTTCTAAATTTTCGTATTTCTCCTTTGGGAGTAGTTCCCAAAAAGGTTCCTGGGGAATTTAGACTTATACACCATTAGTCTTTTCCTGAAGAGAGCTCGCTTAATGACGAGGTGGATAAGTCTAAGTCCTCGGTAGATTACGCGTCTGTCACAACCAGACAGCTGAGAAGCTCTGACAGAAGCCTTTCAGAACCTCCTCCTTGAGTTTCTTTGTTGTGATGTTCAGTTCCTCATCTCGTTAGCCTCTCTCAGCTGTCATGTGGTTGGACTGATTGCATCCCTTTAAATTCCGCCCCATAATGCATTACTGGGCGGCTTATACTACTTCCTGGAGTGTGTGTGCATGCTGATCTTGTTTTCCAGTCTGCTACAAAGTTAAGTGCTGAACATTTATCTGTTATTTTCTGTTTGCTGGATCCCAGGTGACCCTGACTCCCTCCGTGTCTGGTGTAGGGAGCCGGTGGTCGTGTCCCCTCACTATTGTAGGGTGTTCAGGGGTTATATAGTCGAGGTACGTGGATATGCAACCTTCCACCTTTCGGATCTTTGCATAGGCTGAGCAGCCAGGGAAAGTCTCAGGTCTTGTGCAGGGGTCTCCCTTTTGGTTCCTTAGCTTTGGATCCACTCAGTCATATATGCATGTTGCTTTGTCTTGTTTCCTGTACACCGTCCGTGACATTATAAGCCGCCAAAACCGTCTCAAGCATGGATCCGGTTTCACTTTTGGCTGAACGCTTCCAGGGTCTTTCATTGGAGGTAGCTGATCTCCGTAAGACTTTTTCTCAGCTTCAAGTGACCGGTTCAGCTTGCGTTCATGGAGTTTGTTCTGAGCCTAAGATCTCGCTCCTGGATACGTTCTCCGGGGGTAGTGAGAATTTTGTGCGTTTTAGAGAGGCTTGCAAACTCCATTTTCGCCTTCTTCCCCATTCCTCTGGTGATGAGGAACGGAGGGTGGGGATCATTATATCGCTGCTCAGGGGTAACGCTCAGTCTTGGGCCTTTTCGCTGCCGGAGGGGGCACGGCCTCTCCGTTCAGTGGATGAATTATTTTTAGCCCTGGGTCAGATATATGATGATCCGGATCGTATTGCTCTGGCTGAGTCTAGACTACGTCTATTATGCCAGGGTAAACAATCCGCAGAAATATACTGCTCAGAATTTCGGAGATGGGCAGCTGATACTGGTTGGAATGATGCTGCACTTCGAAGTCAATTTTGCCATGGTCTTTCAGAGGGATAGAAAGATGCATTTGCCTTTCATGAGAGGCCTATTTCTTTGGACTCTGCTATGTCTCAGGCCGTTCGTATTGACAGGCGTCTTAGAGAGAGAGGAGAGATGTCCCCTTCCTGTCATACTCAGTCCCAGGACAGTGCAGCGGTCTCATTCTGTGCGCAGGGGTCTCGGTCGCTGTCAGCCCCTGCTGAGCAGGAGCCCATGCAGCTGGGGTTGATTGCTTCTGACAATAGAAGATTCAGCTCGCATGGGAGGGTTTGTTTTTGTTGTGGAGGTATAAATCATTTGGCAAATGTTTGTCCTTCTAGGAGATTCAGGCAGTTTTCTGGGAGTAATTAAGAAACAAACAGGAAAAAATCTTTTAAAAATGTTCCGTCTGTTCCTATTGGCAGGGTTGAGGCGGAGATTGAAGGTTTTCCGTTTGCTTGTAGTTCCCTTTTTGTCCTGCTAGAGAGCAAGAACATTTTTTGTGAGATTTTTGTGGATAGTGGAGCAGCTGTCAATCTCATTGATAATCAATTTGCAATAACTCATGGTTTCCAGGTGCGCACTTTGGGAAAGGATATTCCTGTTTTTGCTATTGATTCCGCTCCACTTTCTCAGAAATCATTAAAGGGCATAGTTCACAATATCCGTTTAATTGTGAGTGATGCTCATGTTGAGGATGTGTCATGTTTCGTCCTTAGCGGTTTGCCTACTCCTCTAGTGTTGGGGCTACCCTGGCTCACTAAACATAACCCCACCATTGATTGGCAAGCGAGGCAAATAAATGGTTGGAGTGACTTTTGCAGAGAGAATTGCCTCACGACATCTGTTTCTGAGGTTGCTACTAAGACTGTACCATCTTTTCTCTCTGAATTTTCGGATGTCTTCTCTGAGAGTGGAGTTCAGGATTTGCCCCCGCACAGGGAGTACGATTTCCCTATTAATCTCATCCCAGGCGCCAAACTGCCTAAATCTCGTTTATACAATCTTTCCCAACCTGAGAGGATCGCTATGCGTGCTTATATCTCTGAGAGTCTGAGAAAAGGACACATACGACCCTCGAAGTCACCTGTTGCCGCTGGTTTTTTCTTTGTTAAGAAAAAAGATGGTTCTTTAAGGCCTTGTCTGGATTTCAGGGAGCTGAACAGTATCACTATTCGTGACCCTTATCCGCTTCCTCTGATCCCGGACCTGTTTAATCAGGTTGTTGGGGCTAAAGTATTTTCCAAATTAGATCTAAGAGGGGCATACAACCTGGTCAGGGTCAGAGAAGGAGACGAATGGAAGACGGCCTTCAATACCCCTGAGGGCCATTTTGAGAATTTGGTTATGCCTTTTGGTTTGATGAATGCCCCAGCCGTTTTTCAGCATTTCGTGAACAGCATTTTTTATCATTTGATGGGAAAATTTGACATTTAGATTTTTTCTCCTGATTTCAAAACTCATAAGGAACATTTACGTCAGGTCTTGCTTATCCTGCGGGAGAATAAATTATATGCGAAACTGGAAAAATGTGTGTTTGCGGTTCCAGAAATTCAATTTCTGGGGTTTCTTCTCTCCGCTTCTGGTTTTCGCATGGACCCCGAGAAGGTCCGCGCTGTGCTTGAGTGGGAGCTTCCTGAGAATCAGAAGGCGCTGATGCGTTTTTTGGGCTTTGCCAATTATTACAGGAAGTTTATTTTAAATTATTCCTCTATTGTTAAACCACTCACTGATATGACCAGAAAGGGGGTAGATTTTTCTTCTTGGTCAGTAGAGGCGCGTATGGCTTTTTCTAATATCAAGGAGAGTTTTGCTTCCGCTCCCATCTTGGTGCAACCTGATATTTCTTTACCCTTCATAGTTGAGGTTGATGCTTCTGAGGTGGGTGTGGGGGCGGTCTTGTCTCAGGGTTCCTCTCCTGCCAAATGGCGACCGTGTGCCTTTTTCTCGAAAAAACTCTCCTCCGCAGAGAGAAATTACGATGTGGGAGATAGGGAATTGTTGGCCATCAAGTTGGCTTTTGAGGAATGGCGCCATTGGCTAGAGGGAGCCAGACACCCTATTACCGTATTTACTGACCATAAAAATATGGCCTACTTGGAGTCAGCCAAGCGTCTGAACCCGAGACAGGCCAGATGGTCTTTGTTCTTTTCTAGGTTTAATTTTGTTGTCACGTTCCGCCCTGGAGTTAAGAATGTGAATGCAGATGCCCTGTCACGTTGTTTTCCGGGAGGCGGGAATTTTGAAGACCCGGGTCCCATTTTGGCTGAAGGTGTGGTGGTCTCTGCTCTTTTTTCTGAATTGGAGGCAGAGGTGCAGGCAGCCCAGTCAGAGGCTCCTGATCTTTGTCCTCCTGGGAGGTTGTTTGTGCCTATCGCTTTTCATCCCTTTTCCTGGTTTTCCCAATGCTAAGACGCTGGCGCAGGCATTTATTGATCACATTGTCAAATTGCACGGTATTCCTTCAGACATAGTCTCTGATAGGGGCACGCAGTTTGTTTCCAGATTCTGGAAGGCTTTCTGTTCTCGCTTGGGGGTTCGGTTGTCATTCTCTTCTGCTTTCCACCCGCAGTCGAATGGCCAGACAGAGCGCGTCAATCAGAATCTGGAGACATATCTGCGCTGTTTTGTGGCGGAGAATCAAGAGGATTGGTGTTCTTTTTTGTCCCTTGCTGAGTTTGCTTTAAATAACCGTCGTCAGGAGTCCTCTGATAAGTCACCATTTTTTGGTGCATATGGGTTTCATCCGCAGTTTGGGACTTTCTCGGGAGAGGGGTCTTCTGGTTTACCTGATGAGGACAGATTCTCCTCGTCTTTGTCATCTATTTGGCAAAAGATTCAGTATAATCTAAAGAGCATGAGTGAGAGATATAAGCGTGTGGCAGATAAGAGACGTGTGCTTGGTCCGGACCTGAATGTTGGTGATCTGGTGTGGTTGTCTACCAAGAATATCAAATTGAAGGTTCCCTCCTGGAAGTTGGGTCCTAGGTTTATTGGGCCTTACAAAATCCTGTCTGTCATCAATCCTGTTGCCTACCGTCTTGATCTTCCTCAGACTTGGAAGATCCATAATGTTTTTCATAAGTCCTTATTGAAACCTTATGTTCAACCCATTGTACCCTCGCCTTTGCCTCCTCCTCCGATTATGGTTGATGGGAATCTTGAATTTCAGGTCTCTAGGATTGTGGATTCTCGGCTTGTCCGCGGTTCTCTCCAGTACCTTGTTCATTGGGAGGGGTATGGTCCTGAGGAGAGGATGTGGGTCCCAGTGACGGACATTAAGGCCTCTCGTCTCATCAGGGCTTTCCATAGGTCCCATCCTGAGAAGGTGGGCTCTGAGTGTCCGGAGTCCACTTGTAGAGGGAGGGGTACTGTCACAACCAGACAGCTGAGAAGCTCTGACAGAAGCCTTTCAGAACCTCCTCCTTGAGTTTCTTTGTTGTGATGTTCAGTTCCTCATCTCGTTAGCCTCTCTCAGCTGTCATGTGGTTGGACTGATTGCATCCCTTTAAATTCCGCCCCATAATGCATTACTGGGCGGCTTATACTACTTCCTGGAGTGTGTGTGTGTGCATGCTGATCTTGTTTTCCAGTCTGCTACAAAGTTAAGTGCTGAACATTTATCTGTTATTTTCTGTTTGCTGGATCCCAGGTGACCCTGACTCCCTCCGTGTCTGGTGTAGGGAGCCGGTGGTCGTGTCCCCTCACTATTGTAGGGTGTTCAGGGGTTATATAGTCGAGGTACGTGGATATGCAACCATCCACCTCTGGGATCGTTGCATAGGCTGAGAAGCCAGGGAAAGTCTCAGGTCTTGTGCAGGGGTCTCCCTTATGGTTCCTTAGCTTTGGATCCAGTGAGTCATATATGCATGTTGCTTTGTCTTGTTTCCTGTACACCGTCCGTGACAGCGTCATTTGATGACGCTTTGGCGTTGGTAAGGCATTTTGGGATGGGGGCCTTGCTGGCTAAGGCAGATGTGAAGTCAGCCTTTCGCTTATTGCCAGTGAGACCCTCTGGATTTAACTCGTTAGGTTTTCAGTTTGATGGTAGTTACTATTTTGACAAATGTATGCCAATGGGATTTCCTTTATTTTCTTTTTATTTTGAAGCATTTTCAACATTTATTAATTGCGTTTTACAGTCATTAGTGCCAAAGGGCTGTTTGTTACATTACTTAGATGGTTTTTTGTTTGTTGGTGATTGTAGTTCCAGTTTATGTTCAGAGTTATTGTTTAAATTTTTGAAAATTTGTGAAGGGTTTGGTATACCAGTAGCAGATAAAAAAAACGTTTTCCCTTGTACTTGTTTAGAATTTTTGGGCAAAGTTATAGATACCATAAACATGGAATTTTGTTTGTCATCAGAAGTTAGATAAAATTAAGTTGTTGTTGATTTCTTTATTAAGAAAGGAAAAATGCACTTTGAAAGAGATGCAGTCGTTACTAGGTTCATTAAATTTCGCCTGTGGGATTATTCCTATGGGAAGGTTTTTTTCCAAGCGTTTGTATTTTGCGACTGAGGCCTTAAATCTCCTCGTTCGCATATCAGGTTAATTAGAAGTTTAAAAGATGATATGGCTATTTGGTTGGAATTTTTAGAAAATTTTAATGGATCAAATTGCTGGCAGGAGGAGTTTGTGGAGGCTCTAAGTTTAGTCACAGACGCAGCTGGTAGCTGTGGTTACGGTGCGTATTGGGATGGCAGGTGGTCAGCAGAGGCGTGGCCACTGAAGAGAAATGTGACTCCATCTTGTCTTCTGTAATTATGTAAAGAATTGTTATAACATCTCACCCACGCACTCATTCGGCACAACTGCGTACATTCTTATAGTGAGTGATTAAAACCTATTATTTCTACTTACTGCACGTCCACATACCATAAAAGGATGTTCCGGTAGTATCTGTATGAGCACCAATGTTTATCTTTTATGATTGGTTTAACGCCGTTGTTATGCAAACTTTTCTACTGCCTATATAAGGCCAAGCGATAGCATAATAAAGTTAGAGTGTTTTTCAGTGATACTTGTGTGTGTCTGTTATTGCCAACTGAGAAACATCTCTCCTGACGTCAGTGTCTCAAACCAAGGTTGTCGTAGAGGTCCAGAAAGGTCCAAATCCTTTCAGCCACCTTCCTGGGTTAACAATGGGGTAACGCGTAATATTGTTCTTCTAGAATTTTTTTAGGTTCTTGTCTCAATTGTTTTATGGGGAAGTCATTTTAGGAATAGAAGGATTTTGGTCAATACAGATAATAAAGGCGTGGTATTCGCAATCAATACACTGTCATCGAAGTGTGATTTAGTAGTTAAATTGCTAAGACATTTTGTGCTATGTTGTTTGAAGCTTAAAGGGGTATTATCATCTTAATGATCACTGTTAAATCTGTTAATGATTTAACAGTGATCATTTTTCTAAATATATTTAATTAACAAACTCCCACCCCTTAGAAAAAAATAAACCTATACTTACCTGACTGTTGTCTTCCGTCTCCCCTGGTTACGGCCACCGCTCTTCTCAGGAATCGTGGTGGCCGCGCGTGCGCAGACTACTTATTTTCTTCTCCCGGCCGGCCGCGCGCTGTACTGAACGTGCACGCCGAGGCCACGCATGCGCTATGGTGATTTCTTCCTGGCCAGTATAGTATACTTGCCAGGAAGAAGTCACCAGGGCGCATGCACGGACTCGACGTGCGCGTTCAGTACAACGTGCGGCCCGGCCGGGGGAAGACATCAATCAAGATGGAGCCCGCCCTCTGCCGAGTGCCGAAACCAGGAAGTGGACAGCGCGCCGGGAGCAGGTAAGTATTAAACGCCGTGTTGAGGATACCCCTTTAATATTTGGGTTAAGGCTAAATATGTTCAAGGTAAATATAATATTTTAGCGGATTCTCTATCTCGTTTCCAGTTTGGCAGATTTCGGAAACTAGCACCAGAAGCGGAGTTGGAGGGAATGCCATGCCCTCGCCATCTTTGGGATATTTTATGGGATTGATTTCAGAGTCGATCAAACAGTCTGTGGCAGAAAAAACATGGGTTGCTTATGCAGGACTGGGTATTATTCTGTAATTCATTGCCCAGTGAAGTTGATGACCTTGGTTGTGGTATGTTATTTATGGCTAGTCTATTTAAAAGAAACTTGTCTTTTTCGTCAGTTGCTAGGACGATTGCAGGGATTTCGTTTTTTCATAAGTTGTCAGGTAAGAAACCGTTATAAGCTTATTTTCCTATTAAACAAATGCTGAAAGGTTACCATAAAAGTTTCTCGGGTATTGATAATAGGAGACCAATATCAGTTGAATTTTTGAGGAGTTTATATGAAATTTTGGCTTCCGTTTGTTTGGATTAATTTGAAGTGTTGCTTTTTCGGACGAGTTTTATTTTAGCCCTTTTTGCAGCGTTAAGGATTACTGAATTGGTTTCTGCCAGTCGTTCTGTATGTTCTGGCTTAAAAGTTGAGGAGGTGGTGGTAAATACTGTTTTTGTTGAAATTTTATTGAAGCGTTCTAAGACTGATCAATATGGGAGGGGAAGAATTATAAGGTTGAACGAGTGGGTGGGTTCTTTACTTTGTCCAGTTGTTATGGTTCGTGCTTGGCTTGCGGTTCGTTTTTCTGGTCCGTGGCCGTTTTTAATTCATAAGGATGGTTTCCCCCTGACTAAATTTTAATTTAGTGCAGTACTTAAGAAATGCTTGATGGCGCTTGGGCTGAGCTCTTTTAAAATTTCTTCACATTCGTTTAGAATTGGTGCAGAGACTGAGGCAGCTAGGTTCGGGTTAGATGAAGCTGTCATCAAAAGGATAGGTCGTTGGGATTCTCATATAGCTAGATTATATGTTAGACAGGATTTATTATTACCAGACTAAATTATTTCAAATTTTTTCAGGAAGTCATATAATTGTTAGGATTATTGGCCATTCGTATGTATTCTGGGCACAGAAGAGAGCAGAGAAGAGAACGTACACTGAGAACTTATCTTTTGATTGCTCATCTTTGCAGGTGTTTTGGCAGGGTATTAGAGCCATGGGATGGAGCAGTGTTTTTCGTGAAATACAAAAGTTATGCGCTAGATGGCCTCATCCTAACATTTTAATTTTACATGTGGGCGGGAATGATTTGGGCAAAATTAAAACGTGTATGTTATTATGGGAAATGAAGAGGGATTTGTCGCTGTTGAGATGTATGTTGCCAGACACTTTTTCTGTATTTTCTGAGATAGTGCCTCGCTTGGTTTGGTCATTTAAAGAGTATTCCTTTTGTGAAAAAAATTGTAAAAGGGTTAATAGAGCCATGGATAAGTTCATGCCTTTGCTTGGCGGAATCTCTTACAGGCACGTTGATCTGGAAGGATGGGTTGTAGGTCTTTTCAGGTCGGATAATGTGCACCTGTCTGAAATTGGAATTTACATTTTTAATTTAGGATTGCCGGGCGCTATTGAGAAAGGGCTGCAATGCTTGTGGGGGGCCTCGCCTTTCTAAGGCGTGGCGTGTGGGATTTATTTATTTATTTATGGTAATTTATTAAGTAATGAATATTATGGTCATTTAATGGGTAACTCATAATAAAGCATTGTGGCCTTTTCATCCAACTTTGAGCCTGCTGTGTTTTATTTCTTAAGTGTTGATAAGTTATGATTTGGTTTATTGTGTGTAGTGTGCCTCCATGGATAAGCCCCCCAGAGCGCCTAGCTTGGGGGAGACATGGGGGCACATACACATATAGGGTTAAGTTATATTATTTTGGGGGTTTTGGTGTCTTTTTCTTCTCCCCCTCCTTTTTATTTCATCAGGTAAATCTACCTCATGAGGAATTTTACCTGAGACCGGTTTGTGCTGGATTGAAGTGGTCCTAAGGAAGAATCCAGGTCCCTCCCGATTGGCTGTCTGCGGTTGCTGGGGGAGAAATCCAGCAACTTGATTTGTTGGGGAGCATAGAGGCAGGAAACTGGCACCTTTATATTGCAGCATTTTGCTGCGGTGAGGTGCCAGTTTGAAGAGGATCGAGACCTGCGCTGGACCTGCGGCTGAAGACGTCATGGAAGACTTACTCCGGCAGCTAAGTAATGAATATTATGGTCATTTAATGGGTAACTCATAATAAAGCATTGCAGCCTTTTCATCCAACTTTGAGCCTGCTGTGTTTTATTTCTTAAGTGTTGATAAGTTATGATTTGGTTTATTGTGTGTAGTGTGCCTCCATGAATAAGCCCCCCAGAGCGCCTAGCTTGGGGGAGACATGGGGGCACATACACATATAGGGTTAAGTTATATTATTTTGGGGGTTTTGGTGTCTTTTTCTTCTCCCCCTCCTTTTTATTTCATCAGGTAAATCTACCTCAGGAGGAATTTTACCTGAGACCGGTTTGTGCTGGATTGAAGTGGTCCTAAGGAAGAATCCAGGTCCCTCCCGATTGGCTGTCTGCGGTTGCTGGGGGAGAAATCCAGCAACTTGATTTGTTGGGGAGCATAGCGGCAGGAAACTGGCACCTTTATATTGCGGCATTTCGCTGCAGTTTGAAGAGGATCGTGACCTGCGCCCGCCCTCCCTCCCTCCATGCAAAGTGCCAACACAGCCTTCCCCGCTTCCAATTGCATTAAACAAGTAACATATCCCTAGTACACTTGTCTGTTTGCATAAGGCCTCTTGCACACAAACGTTTTTTTTTTTCCGTTTACGCTCTGTTTTTTACAGACCATATACGTAACCATTCATTTCAATGGATCAGGTACTCCGTATGCCTTCCGCTTCCGTATTTCTGTTCCATTCAAAGATAGAACATGTCCTATTATTGTCTGCCTAATGGTCAAGGATAGTACTGTTCTATCAGAAGCCAGCTGTTCTGTTCCGCAAAAAACTGAATACACACGGACGTCATCTGTATTTTTTGCAGATCCGCTTTTTGCGGACCGCAAAATACTGAAAAAGCCATACGGTCGTGTGCAAGAGGCCTAAGTCAGAGCTTTTCGTATGCCTTAGCCCTTATTCACATAAACAGTATTTGGTCAGTTATTTCCATTAGTTAGGGCTCGTTCACACGAACGTGTGATGCCCATTGCCGTATTGCGGACCACATTTGCGGATCCGCAATACACGGGCACCGTTCCGTCGCCATTCCACATCACGGATGCATTAATTTTAATGGGTCCGCAAATCCGAAGATGCGGAACTGAAGAACGGAACGAAACACTACGGAAGCACTACGGAGTGCTTTCTGGGGTTCCATTCCGTGCTTCCGCACTGCAAAAAGATAGAACTTGCTCTATCTTTTCACAGAATGGAAGGATCGCGGATCCATTCAAGTGAATGGGTCTGCGATCCCCATGCGCCTGCCCCACGGACGGTGCCTGTGCATTGCAGACTGCAATTTGCGGTCCACGGTACGGGCTTCACACGTTATTGTGAGCCAAAACCAAGCCAAACCAAGCCAAAACCAAGTCAAAAGCACAGAACAGGTGCAGATCTTCCCCTTATACCTTATCTCTGTGTAGCCTCCAATCTTGGTTTTGGCTCACAATCACTGATGGAAATCACTGATCAAACACTGACGTGTGAATAAAGCCCCATGCAGACTGGCATTGCAGGAGCGCACAGCGTCGTAGCAACCAATGACGCTGTGCGCTCCTGCAATGCCACTCCAGTATCTCACGGACCGTGTTCTACGGACGTCTACATGAGGCTTAAGGCCTTACTCTTTAATTCAATGTCTTTAGATGTAATGTGAACAGAAGTAAGACTACAAACTACCATTTAAATAAATATTTATTAGCATGTGTGGATTAATACATTTACAGAAAGTTCAGTTTTCTTGTTCGGGCGCAGTACGGTTCACACTTTTACCAGTGCTGTCCTGCTGCCATCTAGTGGTAGACAGTGTGCATAAACAAAATAGCTGCAATCCAGTTTCAGCCACAGTACATTTCAAAAATGTCTGTACACAGGAAACCACCACCCTTTGCAAAAGTGTTTTCTGAGATAATATCTGATCGGAGGGGTCCGACACCCAGGACCCCGCCTTTCAGCTGTTTGAGAAGGCATTAGCGCCGCGGCCTTCTCCCAGCTTACCAAGCACAGCGCCGTACATTGTATAGCAACTGTGGATAGATCATCAGCAGGGCCGTCTTTAATATTGATTGGACTCTGGGCAAAAATTTACTTGTGCCTCCTGGATCCCGCCTTCCCACACCATAGCAGGCAATCACGCCCTCCACCACAACACACACACAAAAAAATCCACACATCTGGTAGAGTCCAGTGAATGACTGTAAATCCTTCCAGTTCTGAAGACTCCAGCGGCTCAGGATCAGTGCACTGGGCAGCTGGGCTCAGGCTGGAAGTGGGCACTGCTCTGCAGGAAGGAGACCGGGGCTCGGCTCACCCTAGTGTTACAGTGCACCCCAGCACCCCACAGTATACAACACCTCACAGTATACAGTAGAGCAGTATAGCACCTCACTGTATACAGCACCCCAAACGATACACGATACAGCACCCCACACTATACTTCCCCCACACTATACAGTACAGCAGTATATCACTCCACACTATACAGCACCCACAGTATACAGTCCCCCACAGTATACAGTACAGCAGTATAGCACTCCACAATATACAGCACCCACAGTATACAGTATACAGCCCCCCCCCACTATACAGGCCCCCACACTGTATACAGGCCCCCCCACAGTATACAGTCCCACACAGTATACAGGCCCCCACACAGTATACAGTACCCCACAGTATACAGGCCCCCACACAGTATACAGCAGCCCACTATACAGTAGTTTATAGTATATTAGCATAACAGCCCCTGTCACCTTTTTCTGATGTAATCTGGACAAAAAAAGCTCCACAGTTAAGGCAAACTTCTCTTGCAGCAACACTCCTGGTAGGACCTGTGATGACCTCATAGCCATGTGACCAGCAATATTGCTAGGTTACTGGTTACATGGTGATGATGTCATCTAAGGTCCTAGATCACATTCACAGCTCTCACAGTATGCTGCCTGGACTCAGTGCCGGCAGGCATGGCATGGCAGAACCCTCTGTGTAGCTGACAGCCTGACACCCGGGGCAGTGGCTAGCAGGGCTCAAGAGGCAGCTGCCTTAGGCCCCCCAGGAGCAACTGGGCCCGGGGCAGCTGCCCCTTTTGCCCCTTGGTAAAGATGGCCATTATCATCAGTATTAAAATCTCTGAAATCCTCTTTAACTATTGTGCAAATAAAATGTAATTACAGTGGGTTTAATAGAATTTTATTGGTCTTTCTTTTAAAACTGATTATCGACATACACATGTGTTTCTATACAAGTAAAAATGTGTTTTTTCTTCATAGGCTCCTCTGCTTTGATGGATCTCAACCAGACTTGGTACATATACTCTTTATGACCCAAATTAAAATACTAGGGGGTTGTGAAGTCCAGCTGACAGGATTCTGTAAGGCTCTAATAATGTAATGTGTTTTTGGTGCAGCGTGTTTACACAAATGTAATTGCTGAGACACTGTTTCTCAATGCCTCTCATGTCCCCTGCATTTCAGTCTGCCTCTCATCTCCCTACATGTGCTGCTTAAGGCCTCTTTCACACAAACGATATGGATTGGCTCCGGATGCGTTTAGTGAAACTCGCACCATTTTGCAAGCAAGTTCAGTCAGTTTTGTCTGCGATTGCGTTCCGTTGTTCAGTTTTTTCCACGCAGGTGCAATGCATTTTGATGCATTTGGAGTGTCCCACTACCTGACCGTGGGCACCGCAAACTTCTTTTAATTATGTTTTATTGTCATGTAATATGCCTGTATGCTGTACTTCATCTTATGTCATATTCTCCCATGTCACAATGTGATTCCACATGCAAGATCCATTACACAGGCCTAGTTAGGGTGCACTACACTAGTGTGTCCACAAGATGGAGTAGTATCAGTGTATATAAATAGCTTAGCTCAGGCCCAAGTTAGGCAGTTCAGTTCAGTCTGGTTCAATCCAGTTCAGAGTTGATCCTAGAACAGATCAGTTGACTCATGAAGCTTAAAGGGATTCTGTCACCTCGTTTTCGGTTATAGAGATGTGGACATGCACAGCTAGATCGCTGCTAGCATGTCCGCAATATACCTGTCCTATAGGGCTGTGTGCTTTTATTTAGTTAAAAAAATGATTTTAGAGATACGTAAATGACCTTGTAAGGTGCCCAAGGGGCTGGACTAACCTTCTTGGTGCCCAGCCATGCCCCCCTGTGAAGGAGCCCAGCACCGCCTACGTCCTCCGAATCTCCTCCTTTCTTCACAGTTAGATTGCCATAACCTCGCGATGTGCGAGCTCGTGCATGCGCAGTTCCTTCCCTGATGTCATGCCCTGCTCAGGCTACGTGCGGAGGTCTGCCAGATATGCAGCACGTGTCTAGTCTTTTGTTTAGGAGTCGAGCTAGATCCGCCTCCCTTCGGGTGCACTGGGTGGGGTCATTGGTTTAACCACCTCCCGACCGCTGTACGCGTATATGCGTCCGGGAGGTGGTTGCTTTATTCCTCCTGGACGCATATACGCGTCTTCTCGCGAGACGCGAGATTTCCTGTGAACGCGCGCGCACAGGCGCGCGCGCTCACAGGAACGGAAGGTAAGCGAGTGGATCTCCAGCCTGCCAGCGGCGATCGTTCGCTGGCAGGCTGGAGATCCGAATTTTTTAACCCCTAACAGGTATATTAGACGCTGTTTTCATAACAGCGTCTAATATACCTCCTACCTGGTCCTCTGGTGGTCCCTTTTGTTAGGATCGACCACCAGAGGACTCAGGTAGGTCAGTACAGTCCCACCAAACACCACACTACACTACACTACACCCCCCCCCGTCACTTATTAACCCCTTATAAACCCCTGATCACCCATGATCACCCCATATAAACTTCCTGATCACCCCCCTGTCATTGATCACCGCCCTGTCATTGATCACCCCCCTGTCAGGCTCCGTTCAGACGTCCGTATGATTTTTACGGATCCATGGATCGGATCCGCAAAAAGCATACGGACGTCTAAATGGAGCCTTACAGGGGGGTGATCAATGACAGGCGGGTGATCACCCATATACACTCCCTGATCACCCCCTGTCATTGATCACCCCCCTGTAAGGCTCCATTCAGACGTCCGCATGATTTTTACGGATCCGATCCATGTATCCATGGATCCGTAAAAATCATGCGGACGTCTGAATGGAGCCTTACAGGGGGGGTGATCAGTGACAGGGGGGTGATCACCCTGATTACCCTGATCACCCCCTGTCATTGATAACCCCCCTGTAAGGCTCCATTCAGACGTCCGCATGCGTTCTGTGGATCCGATCCATGTATCCATGGATCCGTAAAAAATCATGCGGATGTCTGAATGGAGCCTTACAGGGGGGGTGATCAGTGACAGGGGGGTGATCACCCTGATCATCCCCTGTCATTGATAACCCCCCTGTAAGGCTCCATTCAGACGTCCGCATGCGTTTTGTGGATCCGATCCATGTATCCATGGATCCGTAAAAAATCATGCGGATGTCTGAATGGAGCCTTACAGGGGGGGTGATCAGTGACAGGGGGGTGATCACCCTGATTACCCTGATCATCCCCTGTCATTGATAACCCCCCTGTAAGGCTCCATTCAGACGTCCGCATGCGTTTTGTGGATCCGATCCATGTATCCATGGATCCGTAAAAAATCATGCGGACGTCTGAATGGAGCCTTACAGGGGGGGTGATCAGTGACAGGGGGGTGATCACCCTGATTACCCTGATCACCCCTGTAATTGATAACCCCCCTGTAAGGCTCCATTCAGACGTCCGCATGCGTTCTGTGGATCCGATACATGTATCCATGGATCCGTAAAAAATCATGCGGATGTCTGAATGGAGCCTTACAGGGGGGGTGATCAGTGACAGGGGGGTGATCACCCTGATTACCCTGATCACCCCCTGTCATTGATAACCCCCCTGTAAGGCTCCATTCAGACGTCCGCATGCGTTCTGTGGATCCGATCCATGTATCCATGGATCCGTAAAAAATCATGCGGATGTCTGAATGGAGCCTTACAGGGGGGGTGATCAGTGACAGGGGGGTGATCACCCTGATTACCCTGATCACCCCCTGTCATTGATAACCCCCCTGTAAGGCTCCATTCAGACGTCCGCATGCGTTCTGTGGATCCGATCCATGTATCCATGGATCCGTAAAAAATCATGCGGATGTCTGAATGGAGCCTTACAGGGGGGGTGATCAGTGACAGGGGGGTGATCACCCTGATCACCCCCTGTCATTGATAACCCCCCTGTAAGGCTCCATTCAGACGTCCGCATGCGTTCTGTGGATCCGATCCATGGATCCGTAAAAAATCATGCGGATGTCTGAATGGAGCCTTACAGGGGGGGTGATCAATGACAGGGGGGTGATCAGGGAGTCTATATGGGTGATCACCCCCCTGTCATTGATCACCCCCCTGTCATTGATCACCCCCCCCCCTGTAAGGCTCCATTCAGACATTTTTTTTGGCACAAGTTAGCGGAAATTTTTTGTTTGTTTTTGTTTTTGTTTTTTCTTACAAAGTCTCATATTCCACTAACTTGTGTCAAAAAATAAAATCTCACATGGACGCACCATACCCCTCACGGAATCCAAATGCGTAAACATTTTTAGACATTTATATTCCAGACTTCTTCTCACGCTTTAGGGCCCCTAAAAAGCCAGGGCAGTATAAATACCCCACATGTGACCCCATTTCGGAAAGAAGACACCCCAAGGTATTCCGTGAGGGGCATATTGAGTCCATGAAAGATTTAAATTTTTGTCCTAAGTTAGCGGAAAGTGAGACTTGTGAGAAAAAAACAAAAAAAAATCAATATCCGCTAACTTATGCAAAAAAAAAAAATTCTAGGAACTCGCCATGCCCCTCATTGAATACCTTGGGGTGTCTTCTTTCCAAAGTGGGGTCACATGTGGGGTATTTATACTGCCCTGGCTTTTTAGGGGCCCGAAAGTGTGAGAAGAAGTCTGGGATCCAAATGTCTAAAAATGCCCTCCTAAAAGGAATTTGGGCCTCTTTGCGCATCTAGGCTGCAAAAAAGTGTCACACATCTGGTATCGCCTGTACTCAGGAGAAGTTGGGGAATGTGTTTTGGGGTGTCATTTTACATATACCCATGCTGGGTGAGAAAAATATCTTGGTCAAATGCCAACTTTGTATAAAAAAATGGGAAAAGTTGTCTTTTGCCAAGATATTTCTCTCACCCAGCATGGGTATATGTAAAATGACCCCCCAAAACACATTGCCCAACTTCTCCTGAGTACGGCGATACCACATGTGTGACACTTTTTTGCAGCCAAGGTGGGCAAAGGGGCACCTTTCGGATTTCGCAGGCCATTTTTTACACATTTTGATTGCAAGGTACTTCTTACACATTTGGGCCCCTAAATTGCCAGGGCAGTATAACTACGCCACAAGTGACCCCATTTTGGAAAGAAGACACCCCAAGGTATTCCGTGGGGGGCACGGCGAGTTCCTAGAATTTTTTATTTTTTGTCACAATTTAGCGGAAAATGATGATTTTTCTTTTTTTTTTCTTTTTTCCTTACAAAGTCTCATATTCCACTAACTTGCGACAAAAAATAAAAAATTCTAGGAACTCGCCATGCCCCTCACGGAATACCTTGGGGTGTCTTCTTTCCAAAATGGGGTCACTTGTGGGGTAGTTATACTGCCCTGGCAATTTAGGGGCCCAAATGTGTGAGAAGAACTTTGCAATCAAAATGTGTAAAAAATGCCCTGCAAAATCCGAAAGGTGCACTTTGGAATATGTGCCCCTTTGCCCACCTTGGCAGCAAAAAAGTGTGACACATCTGGTATCGCCGTACTCAGGAGAAGTTGGGCAATGTGTTTTGGGGTGTCATTTTACATATACCCATGCTGGGTGAGAAAAATATCTTGGTCAAATGCCAACTTTGTATAAAAAAATGGGAAAAGTTGTCTTTTGCCAAGATATTTCTCTCACCCAGCATGGGTATATGTAAAATGACACCCCAAATCACATTCCCCAACTTCTCCTGAGTACGGCGATACCAGATGTGTGACACTTTTTTGATGCCAAGGTGGGCAAAGGGGCACATATTCCAAAGTGCACCTTTCGGATTTCACCGGTCATTTTTTACAGATTTTGATTGCAAAGTACTTCTCACACATATGGGCCCCTAAATTGCCAGGGCAGTATAACTACGCCACAAGTGACCCCATTTTGGAAAGAAGACACCCCAAGGTATTCCGTGAGGGGCATGGCGAGTTCCTAGAATTTTTTATTTTTTGTCGCAAGTTAGTGGAATATGAGACTTTGTAAGGAAAAAAGAGAAAAAAAAAAAATCATCATTTTCCGCTAACTTGTGACAAAAAATAAAAAATTCTAGGAACTCGCCATGCCCCTCACGGAATACCTTGGGGTGTCTTCTTTCCAAAATGGGGTCACTTGTGGCGTAGTTATACTGCCCTGGCAATTTAGGGGCCCAAATGTGTGAGAAGTACCTTGCAATCAAAATGTGTAAAAAATGGCCTGCAAAATCCGAAAGGTGCACTTTGGAATATGTGCCCCTTTGCCCACCTTGGCTGCAAAAAAGTGTCACACATCTGGTATCGCCGTACTCAGGAGAAGTTGGGGAATGTGTTTTGGGGTGTCATTTTACATATACCCATGCTGGATGAGAGAAATATCTTGGCAAAAGACAACTTTTCCCATTTTTTTATACAAAGTTGGCATTTGACCAAGATATTTTTCTCACCCAGCATGGGTATATGTAAAATGACACCCCAAAACACATTCCCCAACTTCTCCTGAGTACGGCGATACCAGATGTGTCACACTTTTTTGCTGCCAAGGTGGGCAAAGGGGCGCATATTCCAAAGTGCACCTTTTGGATTTCACCGGTCATTTTTTACACATTTTGATTGCAAAGTTCTTCTCACACATTTGGGCCCCTAAATTGCCAGGGCAGTATAACTACCCCACAAGTGACCCCATTTTGGAAAGAAGACACCCCAAGGTATTCTGTGAGGGGCATGGTGAGTTCCTAGAATTTTTTATTTTTTGTCGCAAGTTAGTGGAATATGAGACTTTGTAAGAAAAAATAAATAAATAAAAATCATCATCATTTTCCGCTAACTTGTGACAAAAAATAAAAAGTTCTATGAACTCACTATGCCCATCAGCGAATACCTTAGGGTGTCTACTTTCCGAAATGGGGTCATTTGTGGGGTTTTTCTACTGTTTGGGCATTGTAGAACCTCAGGAAACATGACAGGTGCTCAGAAAGTCAGAGCTGTTTCAAAAAGCGGAAATTCACATTTTTGTACCATAGTTTGTAAATGCTATAACTTTTACCCAAACCATTTTTTTTTTTGCCCAAACATTTTTTTTTTATCAAAGACATGTAGAACAATAAATTTGGCGAAAAATTTATATATGGATGTCGTTTTTTTTGCAAAATTTTACAGCTGAAAGTGAAAAATGTCATTTTTTTGCAAAAAAATCGTTACATTTTGATTAATAACAAAAAAAGTAAAAATGTCAGCAGCAATGAAATACCACCAAATGAAAGCTCTATTAGTGAGAAGAAAAGGAGGTAAAATTCATTTGGGTGGTAAGTTGCATGACCGAGCGAATAAACGGTGAAAGTAGTGTAGTGCCGAAGTGTAAAAAGTGCTCTGGTCATGAAGGGGGTTTCACCTAGCGGGGCTGAAGTGGTTAAATTACACCCACTCCCAGTGTTCCGTGCGGGTTATAGCTTCTGTCTGGCTCCATGAAAGCAAGGAAGGAATGGCTTTTCCTGCTCTAAAAAGATAAGTTGGTTGTTGTTTTCTTGTTGTTTGCTGTCTAGGCTGATTGAGAGACGCCTGTCCCCTCCAGGTTCTGAGGGAGCAGGCCGACTCTATTCCCCTTCACCATCTTAGGGATTTTAGGGTATTTTCAGCCCAGGCACGAAGACACGTTATTCCCACCTTAAGGGTCTGAACGTGGGCATAGCAGTATAGGGAGAGCTGGTAGGGATTTGTCAGGAGGTGACCCTTATCCCCAGCTTTTTGCCTAGATACTTGTTTGTTTATTTTTCTGAGTATCGGATATCCTGTCCACCGTGACACCTGAGGCTGATGCAATCACATGGAAGAAACACTATACTGGCACTGTGCATGCGCGAGCTTGCGCGAGCTTGCGCATCGCGAGATTGCGGCAATCTAAGATTCGGAGGACACAGGCGGTGCGTGGCTGGGCACCAAGAAGGTTAGTACTGCCCCTTGGGCACCTTACAAGGCTCATTTACATATCTCTAAAATAATTTTTTTAACTAAATAAAAGGACACAGCCCTATAGGACAGGTATATCGCGGACATGCTAGCGGCGATCTAGCCGTGTATGTCCACAGCTCTATAGGCTAAAACGAGGTGACAGAATCCCTTTAACCAGAAAGCAGCAGAGATGTAGCTGCATAGCTGGAGAGAGGCTTATTCACAGCCTCTCTGCTCTGTCCCTGTCGGCTACACAGTCCAGGGTTTGGCTGGACTGCAACTATTCTACCTAGAGGTGAGCAATCCACTCCTATAGATCGCTCCTCCAGAGTGACCAGTGTCCAAGCTGCATTCAGCCAAGTATCCAAGGGATTACTACATTTTATTCAAGACAAAGGATAGCAAGACAGCCATTACTTGAGGGCTTACTAGTCACCTTTGCACCAGGTGTAGGAGACAGCTTCTGGCGTCCTCACCACCAGTTTAAACCCTGAGGACAGTTTAGGCCAACTGTCAGAAAAGCACTGGAAATAGAAATGAAAGGATTTGATATTTGAACAGGTCGTCTCTGCCCTTTCTTTATTTATGGGTCCTAGGTTTCTTGGGTGTGAGCTGTCCTACCATCCAGGTCCGCTCATATCTGGTGAGGAGTTAGGGCGAGGATTAAGTTTGCAATAGGAGGTGACCTGCTCCCTTATCCCAGCCCCTGGCCTAGTTGCCTTTCCCACCGGGTCCACAATTTACTGTGGGGAGTTTCCCCTACTCCCCACCATGACACTCAGCTAACAACTGTCACGGCTGAGGATGGGAAAAACCCTCAGCCGTGCGATGCTCAGAAATGTCTGGTCGCTGCTGGGTTAGAGCAACAGAATTAGGGAGCAGGTCACCTCCTATTGCATCCCTAATACTGACCCTGTCTCCTGTCCGTATGAGCCGACCCTGGTGGTAGGAGGGCTCATACCCCGGAACCTAACAGTCCCTACAAGCCCTCAGGATGGCCCTGAACTAAGGAGCAGGGTAAGACAACCTACTCCTCCTAGGCACGGAGGAGCAGGAGTCTCACTGGCCAAGCAGCATGAAAGAAGGGGAACATGAACAGATCTATGAATATGACATAGCCTTGCTGACTGGAACCCGTGCTCAGAAAACGCTGTCCACACAAACATAAGACAAACAGCACACACATAAGGACACACAAGAACCAGGACATCCATAGCTGCAATAAAAACCCAAAGGCAAAGGACATCAACTAAACATCAGGGATATGGATTTTATGACCGGAAGGGTGGCCCTTACTGGAAGGATGGTAACAGGATACCAGGAGGACGACTCCAGCAACATGCCTGGAGTACTCCCCCAAGCTTCTGCCATCCAGCAGGAAGCTAAATAACCCAAGCGGCCACACCCACAATCAGACACACAAGGAGAGGGAATTAACCCTTCCAAGACTAACCAGGGAAGTGAAACCACTTAAAGGGCAAGTGTCCAAACGAACAACACACAAATGAACCCCGTGCACACCAAACAAGGAAAGTGCACACATACAAACCAAGTTGCCAAGTACAACCGCATGCACTTACAGCAAGCTGCCTAACAACAGCTCAGGCTGCTATGCTGCAACAGTACAACATAACTTGTTGCCTGCGGCAACCACAAGTGAGGCAGCACACTAGCGGCCCTCACCTGTGGTTAAACACCTACATACAAACCGCGGGCAACAGCATGCGGTTCAAGAGTCACGACCATGACCATGGCCGTGACACCAACGCTCCTAAGCAGGATACTGTCACATATCACGTTGCTGTGTAAGGAGGAACAGAGGCTGATTCCTGGCCTGCACAGCTTCTACTACACAGTCCATCAATGCACTGTGTGAGGATATCGTGCTGCTGTGGAGCGCAGGCAGCTGAGCGGTGAGGCGGGGAGCGGGACATACCTCAGCTGTTCCCAGACCACAGGACAGCCATTGCAATCCAGGACTCACAGAAGGAAGGGCAGCATGTAATAACCTTACAGCTGATATCAGTTTAAAGAGAAAAATATGGAAAATTTCAGCCCGCACAACCCCTAGCAGGTGCAGATTGCTATGGCGAAATAGAAATATAAATGTAAAAACACAAAATGCAATCGCACACTGCAACCAGCACTCTGCCTTGCCTTTATGCTGGATGTTGAATAAGGCATTGGTGTACATTTTGGCCAAAGCGTAATAAGCCACTCACCGCGTCAAGGTTGCCTTCATGAGTGGTCCCTAACACTAGTTCCTACCTTTTATGGGCCATGACAGCCACATAAAGTCTAGGGAGCGCAGGTACAGCATGCATGCCAAGCACACTCTGCTTTTAACCCCGTCCGGTGCCATTACAGCTTTCATCGGATCCAGGGATGCAAGTACTCACATGCACGCTGGGCCCACTTTATACTTCTCCTGGAACCTAATGGTTACTGGTAGGTGCTGTATAAGCAGACTCAGTTTTATACTGACTTTAAAACCAGCCTCCAGGGGGCAGATTCTGGACAGGTGTGCTTGACTGCTTGGAGATCGCCACGCCTCCAATACGTACTACAAAGAGAAAAATATGGAAAATTTCAGCCCGCACAACCCCTAGCAGGTGCAGATTGCTATGGCGAAATAGAAATATAAATGTAAAAACACAAAATGCAATCGCACACTGCAACCAGCACTCTGCCTTGCCTTTATGCTGGATGTTGAATAAGGCATTGGTGTACATTTTGGCCAAAGCGTAATAAGCCACTCACCGCGTCAAGGTTGCCTTCATGAGTGGTCCCTAACACTAGTTCCTACCTTTTATGGGCCATGACAGCCACATAAAGTCCAGGGAGCGCAGGTACAGCATGCATGCCAAGCACACTCTGCTTTTAACCCCGTCCGGTGCCATTACAGCTTTCATCGGATCCAGGGATGCAAGTACTCACATGCACGCTGGGCCCACTTTATACTTCTCCTGGAACCTAATGGTTACTGGTAGGTGCTGTATATGCAGACTCAGTTTTATACTGACTTTAAAACCAGCCTCCAGGGGGCAGATTCTGGACAGGTGTGCTTGACTGCTTGGAGATCGCCACGCCTCCAATACGTACTACAAAGAGAAAAATATGGAAAATTTCAGCCCGCACAACCCCTAGCAGGTGCAGATTGCTATGGCGAAATAGAAATATAAATGTAAAAACACAAAATGCAATCGCACACTGCAACCAGCACTCTGCCTTGCCTTTATGCTGGATGTTGAATAAGGCATTGGTGTACATTTTGGCCAAAGCGTAATAAGCCACTCACCGCGTCAAGGTTGCCTTCATGAGTGGTCCCTAACACTAGTTCCTACCTTTTATGGGCCATGACAGCCACATAAAGTCCAGGGAGCGCAGGTACAGCATGCATGCCAAGCACACTCTGCTTTTAACCCCGTCCGGTGCCATTACAGCTTTCATCGGATCCAGGGATGCAAGTACTCACATGCACTGCTGAGCCCACTTTATACTTCTCCTGGAACCTAATGGTTACTGGTAGGTGCTGTATAAGCAGACTCAGTTTTATACTGACTTTAAAACCAGCCTCCAGGGGGCAGATTCTGGACAGGTGTGCTTGACTGCTTGGAGATCGCCACGCCTCCAATACGTACTACAAAGAGAAAAATATGGAAAATTTCAGCCCGCACAACCCCTAGCAGGTGCAGATTGCTATGGCGAAATAGAAATATAAATGTAAAAACACAAAATGCAATCGCACACTGCAACCAGCACTCTGCCTTGCCTTTATGCTGGATGTTGAATAAGGCATTGGTGTACATTTTGGCCAAAGCGTAATAAGCCACTCACCGCGTCAAGGTTGCCTTCATGAGTGGTCCCTAACACTAGTTCCTACCTTTTATGGGCCATGACAGCCACATAAAGTCCAGGGAGCGCAGGTACAGCATGCATGCCAAGCACACTCTGCTTTTAACCCCGTCCGGTGCCATTACAGCTTTCATCGGATCCAGGGATGCAAGTACTCACATGCATGCTGAGCCCACTTTATACTTCTCCTGGAACCTAATGGTTACTGGTAGGTGCTGTATAAGCAGACTCAGTTTTATACTGACTTTAAAACCAGCCTCCAGGGGGCAGATTACTGGACAGGTGTGCTTGACTGCTTGGAGATCGCCACGCCTCCAATACGTACTACAAAGAGAAAAATATGGAAAATTTCAGCCCGCACAACCCCTAGCAGGTGCAGATTGCTATGGCGAAATAGAGATATAAATGTAAAAACACAAAATGCAATCGCACACTGCAACCAGCACTCTGCCTTGCCTTTATGCTGGATGTTGAATAAGGCATTGGTGTACATTTTGGCCAAAGCGTAATAAGCCACTCACCGCGTCAAGGTTGCCTTCATGAGTGGTCCCTAACACTAGTTCCTACCTTTTATGGGCCATGACAGCCACATAAAGTCCAGGGAGCGCAGGTACAGCATGCATGCCAAGCACACTCTGCTTTTAACCCCGTCCGGTGCCATTACAGCTTTCATCGGATCCAGGGATGCAAGTACTCACATGCATGCTGAGCCCACTTTATACTTCTCCTGGAACCTAATGGTTACTGGTAGGTGCTGTATAAGCAGACTCAGTTTTATACTGACTTTAAAACCAGCCTCCAGGGGGCAGATTCTGGACAGGTGTGCTTGACTGCTTGGAGATCGCCACGCCTCCAATACGTACTACAAAGAGAAAAATATGGAAAATTTCAGCCCGCACAACCCCTAGCAGGTGCAAGGTAGGAACTAGTGTTAGGGACCACTCATGAAGGCAACCTTGACGCGGTGAGTGGCTTATTACGCTTTGGCCAAAATGTACACCAATGCCTTATTCAACATCCAGCATAAAGGCAAGGCAGAGTGCTGGTTGCAGTGTGCGATTGCATTTTGTGTTTTTACATTTATATTTCTATTTCGCCATAGCAATCTGCACCTGCTAGGGGTTGTGCGGGCTGAAATTTTCCATATTTTTCTCTTTGTAGTACGTATTGGAGGCGTGGCGATCTCCAAGCAGTCAAGCACACCTGTCCAGAATCTGCCCCCTGGAGGCTGGTTTTAAAGTCAGTATAAAACTGAGTCTGCTTATACAGCACCTACCAGTAACCATTAGGTTCCAGGAGAAGTATAAAGTGGGCCCAGCGTGCATGTGAGTACTTGCATCCCTGGATCCGATGAAAGCTGTAATGGCACCGGACGGGGTTAAAAGCAGAGTGTGCTTGGCATGCATGCTGTACCTGCGCTCCCTGGACTTTATGTGGCTGTCATGGCCCATAAAAGGTAGGAACTAGTGTTAGGGACCACTCATGAAGGCAACCTTGACGCGGTGAGTGGCTTATTACGCTTTGGCCAAAATGTACACCAATGCCTTATTCAACATCCAGCATAAAGGCAAGGCAGAGTGCTGGTTGCAGTGTGCGATTGCATTTTGTGTTTTTACATTATATCTCTATTTCGCCATAGCAATCTGCACCTGCTAGGGGTTGTGCGGGCTGAAATTTTCCATATTTTTCTCTTTGTAGTACGTATTGGAGGCGTGGCGATCTCCAAGCAGTCAAGCACACCTGTCCAGAATCTGCCCCCTGGAGGCTGGTTTTAAAGTCAGTATAAAACTGAGTCTGCTTATACAGCACCTACCAGTAACCATTAGGTTCCAGGAGAAGTATAAAGTGGGCTCAGCATGCATGTGAGTACTTGCATCCCTGGATCCGATGAAAGCTGTAATGGCACCGGACGGGGTTAAAAGCAGAGTGTGCTTGGCATGCATGCTGTACCTGCGCTCCCTGGACTTTATGTGGCTGTCATGGCCCATAAAAGGTAGGAACTAGTGTTAGGGACCACTCATGAAGGCAACCTTGACGCGGTGAGTGGCTTATTACGCTTTGGCCAAAATGTACACCAATGCCTTATTCAACATCCAGCATAAAGGCAAGGCAGAGTGCTGGTTGCAGTGTGCGATTGCATTTTGTGTTTTTACATTTATATTCTATTTCGCCATAGCAATCTGCACCTGCTAGGGGTTGTGCGGGCTGAAATTTTCCATATTTTTCTCTTTGTAGTACGTATTGGAGGCGTGGCGATCTCCAAGCAGTCAAGCACACCTGTCCAGAATCTGCCCCCTGGAGGCTGGTTTTAAAGTCAGTATAAAACTGAGTCTGCTTATACAGCACCTACCAGTAACCATTAGGTTCCAGGAGAAGTATAAAGTGGGCTCAGCATGCATGTGAGTACTTGCATCCCTGGATCCGATGAAAGCTGTAATGGCACCGGACGGGGTTAAAAGCAGAGTGTGCTTGGCATGCATGCTGTACCTGCGCTCCCTGGACTTTATGTGGCTGTCATGGCCCATAAAAGGTAGGAACTAGTGTTAGGGACCACTCATGAAGGCAACCTTGACGCGGTGAGTGGCTTATTACGCTTTGGCCAAAATGTACACCAATGCCTTATTCAACATCCAGCATAAAGGCAAGGCAGAGTGCTGGTTGCAGTGTGCGATTGCATTTTGTGTTTTTACATTTATATTTCTATTTCGCCATAGCAATCTGCACCTGCTAGGGGTTGTGCGGGCTGAAATTTTCCATATTTTTCTCTTTGTAGTACGTATTGGAGGCGTGGCGATCTCCAAGCAGTCAAGCACACCTGTCCAGAATCTGCCCCCTGGAGGCTGGTTTTAAAGTCAGTATAAAACTGAGTCTGCTTATACAGCACCTACCAGTAACCATTAGGTTCCAGGAGAAGTATAAAGTGGGCCCAGCGTGCATGTGAGTACTTGCATCCCTGGATCCGATGAAAGCTGTAATGGCACCGGACGGGGTTAAAAGCAGAGTGTGCTTGGCATGCATGCTGTACCTGCGCTCCCTGGACTTTATGTGGCTGTCATGGCCCATAAAAGGTAGGAACTAGTGTTAGGGACCACTCATGAAGGCAACCTTGACGCGGTGAGTGGCTTATTACGCTTTGGCCAAAATGTACACCAATGCCTTATTCAACATCCAGCATAAAGGCAAGGCAGAGTGCTGGTTGCAGTGTGCGATTGCATTTTGTGTTTTTACATTGATATCAGTTTAAGGCTCCATTCACACGTCCGCAAATGGGTCCGCATCCGTTCCGCAATTTTGCGGAACGGGTGTGAACCCATTCATTTTCTATGGGGACAGAATGGATGCGGACAGCACACAGTGTGCTGTCCGCATCCGCATTTGTGGAGCGCGGTCCCGATCTTCGGGTTCGCAGCCCCGCAAAAGATAGAACATGTCCTATTTTGGTCCGCAGCTGCGGACAAGAATAGGCATTTCTATAGGGGTGCCAGGTGGGTGTGTTGCGAATTTGTCTCCGCAATTAGGCTTCTTTCACACTACCGTATGGTTATCTCGGTGTTTTGCGGTCTGTTTTTCACGGATCCGTTGTTCCGTTTTTTTGTTTCCATTGTTTTTCCGTTCCTTTTTTCCTTTCGGTTTTTCCATATGGCATATACAGTATACAGTAATGGAATTGGGGTGTAATTTGAAAAACAAAAAAAACGCTATTCCATCACAGTTTTATAGATTTTGGGGGTCATTTATCAAACTGAAGTAAAGTAGAATGAGCTTAGTTGCCTATGGCAACCAATCATATGCAACCAATCATATTTCACCTTTCATTTTGTACAGCTCCTTTGGAAAATGAAAGGAGAAATCTGATTGGTTGCTATGGGCAACTAAGCCAGTTATATTTTACATCAGTTTGATAAATTACCCTTTTTGTTTTTGTTGTTCACTATGTGGTAAAACTGACTTGTGCTCTTCATTCTACAGGTTAGTACAATTACGACAATATCACATATGTATAGTTTTTCTTGCATTTTAACCCCTTACGGACCCGCGCCGTACATGTATCAGCGGCAGGGGTCTGACAGTCACTAATAGCCGGACCCCTGCTGTATGCACCGGCATCGGTGAAAACACCAATATCGGCTCATTAACCCTTGCACTGCTGCGGTCAGCGCTGACCGCAGCACGTGCGGTATCCTGCCGGGTCCAGCGTGGCCATCAGGTCCCCGCTCTGCTGTGACAGGGACCCGATGGCAGGGAAGGCAGCTCGAGACCTTCCTTAGGCATCGTGGCTACCTTCCGTGAGAGCTTGTGAGATCCAGCCCCCCGGATCTCACAGGAAGCAGGCTGTAAAGGTATTACAGTGTGTAATACACTTATAGCCAATGCATTACAATAAAGAAGTATTGGGAGGAAAGGGTTGCAAATGAGCTCTTAACAAGCTCTGCCTCTAATGCCACCAGAAGTAAGGCAGCTATCCTATAAGTCAATGTTCAGCTCTTTAACTAAGCCTTGAGACATGACTTGTGTGAACGATGCCAGGAGGATTCAATTGCCCATGCGCAGGATCGTGACAGGGAGAGTTGTAGCTGCCGCCCAGCGAAGTGAATATTGATGAGCTGGGCGGGGCTTCAGAACGGCAGTTGGGAGCGGCTGGCTGGGTGCATTTTGAGATGAAACGGCGCCTCTTGGGCAGATTGGTGACGAGACAGGCAGGTTATAAAACTTTATTTTTCGGTATTTATAAGGTGGATGGGGGGATACTTAGATGCTTTTAATAGACTGTATAAGACCTGTAATGTCATATATATAACTAAATATGCTGATTTTGCCTGTCGGTGTCCCTTTAAGACATGACTTGGATATTAAATAAGCCAGCACCTCATCTGCAGGCACCTGTTTCAGGGTGATTTCCCCTCATCAGTGCAGGGCAGAGTAATGGATTGCTGGGTGAGAGGCCTGTCAGGGTTAGGGGGGTAATATCTCTCCTTAGGAAGAGAGTGCCTTAATCAGTGTGAGAAGACTTATAGGCTATACAGGTCCTTCTAAAAAAAATTGCATATTGTGATAAAGTTCATTATTTTTTGTAATGTACTGATAAACATTAGACTTTCATATATTTTAGATTCATTACACACCAACTGAAGTAGTTCAAGCCTTTTATTGTTTTAATATTGATGATTTTGGCATACAGCTCATGAAAACCCAAAATTCCTATCTCAAAAAATTAGCATATCATGAAAAGGTTCTCTAAACGAGCTATTAACCTAATCATCTGAATCAACTAATTAACTCTAAACACCTGCAAAAGATTCCTGAGGCTTTTAAAAACTCCCAGCCTGGTTCATTACTCAAAACCGCAATCATGGGTAAGACTGCCGACCTGACTGCTGTCCAGAAGGCCATCATTGACACCCTCAAGCAAGAGGGTAAGACACAGAAAGAAATTTCTGAACGAATAGGCTGTTCCCAGAGTGCTGTATCAAGGCACCTCAGTGGGAAGTCTGTGGGAAGGAAAAAGTGTGGCAGAAAACGCTGCACAACGAGAAGAGGTGACCGGACCCTGAGGAAGATTGTGGAGAAGGACCGATTCCAGACCTTGGGGGACCTGCGGAAGCAGTGGACTGAGTCTGGAGTAGAAACATCCAGAGCCACCGTGTACAGGCGTGTGCAGGAAATGGGCTACAGGTGCCGCATTCCCCAGGTCAAGCCACTTTTGAACCAGAGACAGTGGCAGAAGCGCCTGACCTGGGCTACAGAGAAGCAGCACTGGACTGTTGCATGTCATTCGGAAATCAAGGTGCCAGAGTCTGGAGGAAGACTGGGGAGAGGGAAATGCCAAAATGCCTGAAGTCCAGTGTCAAGTACCCACAGTCAGTGATGGTCTGGGGTGCCATGTCAGCTGCTGGTGTTGGTCCACTGTGTTTTATCAAGGGCAGGGTCAATGCAGCTAGCTATCAGGAGATTTTGGAGCACTTCATGCTTCCATCTGATGAAAAGCTTTATGGAGATGAAGATTTCATTTTTCAGCACGACCTGGCACCTGCTCACAGTGCCAAAACCACTGGTAAATGGTTTACTGACCATGGTATTACTGTGCTCAATTGGCCTGCCAACTCTCCTGACCTGACCCCCATAGAAAATCTGTGGGATATTGGGAAGAGAAAGTTGAGAGACGCAAGACCCAACACTCTGGATGAGCTTAAGGCCGCTATCGAAGCATCCTGGGCCTCCATAACACCTCAGCAGTGCCACAGGCTGATTGCCTCCATGCCACGCCGCATTGAAGCAGTGATTTCTGCAAAAGGATTCCCGACCAAGTATTGAGTGCATAACTGAACATAATTATTTGAAGGTTGACTTTTTTTGTATTAAAAACACTTTTCTTTTATTGGTCAGATGAAATATGCTAATTTTTTGAGATAGGAAATTTGGGTTTTCATGAGCTGTATGCCAAAATCATCAATATTAAAACAATAAAAGGCTTGAACTACTTCAGTTGGTGTGTAATGAATCTAAAATATATGAAAGTCTAATGTTTATCAGTACATTACAGAAAATAATGAACTTTATCACAATATGCTAATTTTTTTAGAAGGACCTGTGCATGCTCCTCTGGAATTCTAGGAGGAAAGTGATGCAAATGAGCTCTTAACAAGCTCTGCCTCTAATGCCACCAGATGTAAGGCAGCTATCCTATAAGTCAATGTTCAGCTCTTTAAGGAGAGATATTACCCCCCTAACCCTGACAGGCCTCTCACCCAGCAAGCCAGTACTCTCTGCTCTGCACTGATGAGGGGCAATCACCCTGAAACAGCTGTTTGCAGATGAGATGCTGGCTTATTTAATATCCAAGTCATGTCTTAAAGGGACACCGACAGGCAAAATCAGCATATTTAGTTATATATATGACATTACAGGTCTTATACAGTCTATTAAAAGCATCTAAGTATCCCCCCATCCACCTTATAAATACCGAAAAATAAAGTTTTATAACCTGCCTGTCTCGTCACCAATCTGCCCAAGAGGCGCCGTTTCATCTCAAAATGCACCCAGCCAGCCGCTCCCAACTGACGTTCTGAAGCCCCGCCCAGCTCATCAATATTCACTTCGCTGGGCGGCAGCTACAACTCTCCCCGTCACGATGCTGCGCATGGGCAATTGAATCCTCCTGGCATCGTTCACATCCAATCTTCTGCGCTTGCGCCCGGCCGTGGTTACACCTGTAACCACGGCCGGGCGCAAGCGCAGAAGATTAGGTGAGTTGTTCAGTTGTTAATCCTTGCTTTGTCACTGGAAAAATGGATTAAAATGGAAAATCTGCAAAAAAAGTAGAATTCTGAATTTTTATCTACATTTTCCTTTAATTCTTGTGGAAAACCTAAAGGGTTACCAAAGTTTGTAAAATCAGTTTTGAATACCTTGAGGTGTGTATTTTCCAAAATGGGGTCACTTTTTGGGAGTTTCTACTCTAGGGGTGCATCAGGAGATCTTCAAATGTGACATGGCAACTTAAAATTATGCCAGTGAAATCTGCCCTCCAAAAACCATATGGCGCTCCTTTCCTTCTGCGCCCTGCCGTGTGCAGTACAGCAGTTTATTATGACAGATGTAAACTACAGAATCAGGCTAATAAATGTTAAGTTTTGTTTTTCTGTTTACCCTTGCTTTGTTACTGGAAAAAAATGATTAAAATGGAAAATCTGCCCAAAAAGTTAAATTCACCTAAAGGTTTAACAAAGTATGTAAAATCAGTTTTCAATACCTTGAGGGGTATAGTTTCTGAAATGGGGCAATTTTTGGGGGGTTTCTATTATGCAAGCCTCACAAAGTGACTTCAGACCTGAACTGGTCCTTAAAAAGTGGATTTTGGAAATTTTCAGAAAAAAGAAAATGTCATTCACAAAATGATCCAAACATGAAGTAGACATATGGGAAATGTAAAGTAATAACAATTTTAGGAGGTATGACTATCTGTTTTAAAAAAAAAATTTAATAGCAGAGTCCTGGAGGGGTTAATACTGAAAAAAAAAAGGGAGGTAAAGTGATTAAAAAAAACTGCGAATGGGCCACTTTTATCTTTTTTCCATTATACCATTCACCGTACGGGATACTTTTTTATATTTTAATAGTACAGGCGTATTTGCACACAGCAATGCCCATGATGTTGATTTCTTTTATTGTTTTAGTATTTTAATTTTGAGGAAAGTGAAGTTGATTTGAATTTTTATATATTTTTAATATATTTTTTTAAACTTAAACTCTACCGGGGGGAGGCGTCCATGCCTGTGAAGCACACACTTCTGGGTTTTCAGATTCTCAGATGCTGTGGTCACATTTGACCACGGCATCTGAGGGGTTAAATGTCCATGATCGGATTATCGCTGATTGCGGACATTAGCCGCTGGTGTCTGCTGTATGAAACAGCAGGCACCCGCTAGCTATGGCGCCTGCTCCTCTATGGATCGGGCGCCATCTTTAAAGACCCGACATCCACCGTACATGTATAGCGTATGTCGTGAAGGGGCTAAAGATCCTATGTCAACATGACTAACCTTATTAAACCAGTCATATTGCCTGGTAGGGTTGATTGATTAAAATTATATATATATATATATTTATATATATTTTTTTAGCTTGCACCACTACATAGATATGTGGACTTTTATATTTATGTAAAATAAGCAGTTCGAGAACCGAGGGGCCGACTTAGCACTGATATTGCTATGCCCCTCGGTGCTCAGTTCATTCCTCCCTCCTCTTTGAATGACAAAGCTCTGGTGCTGTCATGCCCTGCTCAGGTGATGTGCGGAGGTCTGCCAGGTTAGCAGGTTTTGGGCAGGTATTTCAGCGATTCGTCAATGACATTTTCCATCATTTTGTGGGGAGGTTCGTGGTAGTTTACTTAGATGACATTCTAATTTACTCCCCTGATCGGAAGACCCATCAGGATCACGTGAGACAGGATTTGTCGATCCTTCGGGAGAATAAATTATATGCCAAATTGGAGAAATGTGTGTTTTCTGTGCAGGAGCTTCTGTTTCTGGGATATCTGCTTTCTGACTCTGGTTTTCGTATGGACCCCGAAAAGGTCCGGGCGGTTCTGGAATGGGACCGACCGGAGAATCAGAAAGCTTTGATGCGGTTTTTGGGGTTTACTAATTATTATAGAAAATATATCTTGTATCCTGTCCACCGTGACAGGTGCATGCGCTGTGACTTACTTAGTCATTGGTGGTTCAGCTTTATTTATGGTGTAAATTTATTTATTGGTGTCAGTGTGTTTTAGTAAAATCACGCATTCCCCTAAGGCCTCTTTCACACTACCGTTTTTTTTTTCCGTTTTGCGGGCCGTTTTTTGCGTTCCGTTTACGGTCCATATACGGAACCATTCATTTCAATAGTTCCGCTAAAAAAAACTTAATGTACTCCGTATGCATTCCGTTTCCATATTTCAGTTTTTCCGTTCCGTTGAAAGATAGAACATGTCCTATTATTGCCCGCAAATCACGTTCTGTGGCTCCATTCAAGTCAATGGGTCCGCAAAAAAAAGGAACACATACGGAAATGCACCCGTATGTCTTCCGTATCCGTTCCGTTTTTGCGGAACCATCTATTGAAAATGTTATGCCAATTTTTTCTATGTACCGTAATTACTGTATACTGTATATGCCATACGGAAAAACGGAACGGAAAAACGGAACGGAAACGGAAACACAATGGAAACAAAAAATGGAACAACGGATCCGTGAAAAACTGACCGCAAAACACTGAAATAGCCATACGGTAGTGTGAAAGGGGCCTTAGAATGCATGATTTTACTAATGTGTTGTTGCCAATGACTGGTGGCAGTGGAGCCTCTCCAGAAGAGAGCGGCTTCACAGACAGCAGAGAAGTGCAGTAGGTGGCAGGGTGGAAAGTTCAGTGAGTATTCTCTCCTTCCCACACTGTGCTCGCACCCTTCTGCAAAGGCTCTGGTGCCACCAATGAATGCATACATATATGCCACAGCACATTATGAAAATCATGCATAGGATTATAAGTCATACCGTTGCCAAACATCCCAATATCATGACAATAGAATAGATAAAAGACATACACAATTTCTGAGTTGACATTAAATTGGCCATGGCCTTTGTTAGTTAACCTGTACTATAAAACTGCAAATAACTTAAAAACTTTATAACCATCAATATCAGGTATACCAATAAATAGCAAATTATTATTATTATTATCCACCAGAAACTGTATCATAAAGCAGTTCATCCCCAAAAGCCTGCCAGTCTCAACAACGCATGGCAGGCCCCACAGCACCAAAAGATATTTCAATCATTAGCCTAGACAGGACCCCAGAAACTTGGACCACTTGGGAATCTGGAGAATTGACTGGATATCCGTTAAGAAGGAATCGTCTGTCACACGAATGGCTCACTTGGAACACAACCTGTAAGGCCTGAGTCCATGTGGAAGGCCTGAATACATGTGCCAAACAATTGCCAGTGTGTAAATCTATTGACGAACTATCGGTCTACAGACTCAGAGGACCACATTATTACCTTCGTTGAACTATCAAGGGAGACGGTAAGACCGTTTGATTTTATCCAGCACCTTTATCCATATGACTTTTAGTCCAGTGGGACGCTGCTGGTGGATGTGATAAGCGGGACGCCGCTTAAAGTTGGTTCAGTGGACCACGTATTGGGACTGTAGTTTTGAATACCCCTGTGATCAAATCGAATAGGACAATATTAGAGGACACCGTTTATTGCTACCAGTATCCAAAGTGACTTTTCCATACAAATATTCGGCTGAATATTTATACGAACATTTTACTATCGAGTATTCCAATTTTATTCCTCAAATTTTATTACATTTTTAGATCTCTATTTTCCAGTTGTTTTATATGATATTACTGCATGTTGTGTGTTTTTATATATATATTGATATTTAGTGTTTACTATTACCGCCAATATATACTGTTGCTCAGTGCTATTGTTATATATGCTAATAAATTTCAATTGGTTCAGATATCCTGAGAGTGCCCAGTTAATTTTATTCTTTATTTCAATCATGGCTTATAAATTCAGATATCCAAATCAATATCAGACAAATGAACAAAATCTGAAAAATAAGGACCGTGCACTCCACCTTGTAAATCAACATGACAAAAAGAAAACCCCCAAATTAATTGCATGCATTTACTCATCGGGCGGTTCACTCTCCTCTTAATTCTCTTCAAATACTTCATAGATGAGGGGGACAATCTTAGAAAAAGACTATACGGACATTTGTAAACCAACAACAAATTAGTGGCGTCGCCCCTATGTTGCTCTTTGCCCCCCCGGGTGCCCCCCCGCTGATTCCCCCAGGTGAATACTAATGAGCGCTTCCATTATAGAAGCGCTCATTAGTACCGAAGGACCAGGAAGTGGTGAACGCTCTGTTCTCACCACTTCCTGGTCCTCGGCTGTTGGCTGTGCGCACCAGTTTAGAGCACAGTTGACTGAGGAGGGAGAAAATTGCAGGCGGCGTCCGTCCAGGAGCAGGAGAGGTAAGTGTTTTTATTATTTTATAAAAAATGTGGCTGCTGGGGGCATAATGGGGGCTAATTGGAGGCACATGGGGGCTAAATGGAGGCATATAGGGGCTATGGGGGCTAATTGGAGGCATATGGGGACTAATTGGAGGCATATGGGAGCTAATTGGAGGCATATGGGGGCTATGGGGGCTAATAGAAGGCATATGGGGGCTAATTGGAGGCATATGGGGGCTAATTGGAGGCATATGGGGGCTATAGGGGCTAATTGGAGGCATATGGGGGCTAATTTGAGGCATATGGGAGCTATGGGGGCTAATTGGAGGCATATGGGGGCCAATAGAAGGCATATGGGGGCTAATTGGAGGCATATGGGGGCTAATTGGAGGCATATTGGGGCTATGGGGCCTAATTGGAGGCATATGGGGGCTAATTGGAGGCATATGGGGGCTAATGATGCATAATGGGGCTAATTAGAGACACTATGGGGGCTAAGACTATTAGAGGCATATGGGGCTAATGAGGCATATAGGGGCTAATGAGGCATATGGGGCTAATGAGGCATATGGGCGCTAATAAGAGGCATAATGCTGGGGGCATAATAGGGGTTAATTGAAAGCACATGGGGGGCTAAATGGAGGCATATAGGGGCTATGGGGGCTAATTGGAGGCATATGGGGGCTAATTGGAGGCATATGTGGGCTAATTGGAGGCATATGGGAGCAAATTGGAGGCATATGGGGGCTATGGGGGCTAATAGGAGGCATATGGGGGCTAATTGGAGGCATATGGGGCTAATTGGAGGCATATGGGGGCTATAGGGGTTAATTGGAGGCATATAAGGGCTAATTGGAGGCATATGGGAGCTATGGGGGCTAATTGGAGGCATATGGGGGCCAATAGAAGGCATATGGGGGCTATAGGGTCTAATTGGGGGCTATGGGGGCTAATTGGTGGCATATGGGGGCTAATTGGAAGCATATGGGGGCTAATTGGAGGCATATGGGGGCTAATTGGAGGCATATGGGGGCTAATTGGAGGCATATGGGGGTTAATGATGCATAATGGGGCTAATTAGAGACACAATGGGGGCTAATTAGACTATTAGAGGCATATGGGGGCTAATGAGGCATATAGGGGCTAATGAGGCCTATGGGGGCTAATGAGGCATATGGGCGCTAATAAGAGGCATACTGGGGGCTAATTAGGCATATGGGAGCTAATTAGGCATAATGTGGGCTAATAAGCCATAATGGCTTATAATGGGGGCTAATGAGGCAAAATGGGGGCTAATAAGAGGAATAATGGGGGCTAATAAGAGGAATAATGGGGGCTAATGAGGCATAAGGGCTGATATGGGGGTTAATGAGGCATAAGGGCTGATATGGGGGCTGAGAGGCATGGGGGCTGATATGGGGGTGATAAGAGGCATAATGGGGGCTAATAAGAGGAATAATGGGGGCTAATGAGGCATAAGGGCTGATATGAGAGGCATAATGAGGGCTAATGAGAGGCATAATGTGTCAGCAACAGATGCCCCCATAACAGTGTGTCTTCCAAAGACCCCCCATAACAGTGCGCCTGCGCACTGACAAGAGACAGAAAGAAGGGGAAAGAAGCAAGCAGAGGACGGCACAGCAGACGACTGAATAGCTTCTTTTGTAAGTAAATAGTTTTATTATAAATGTATCCCTGCATACCGCAATACTCTCGTATTTTGTAATCTTATTTATATATATACTTATTTTGTTTTTGCCCCCCCATTTTTGACTGGTATCTTTGTGCCCCCCCTATATATTGTTCCTAGAGTCGCCACTGCAACAAATAGAGACTAAACTAGACGTAGGCTACTTTCAAACTATCGTTTTTTGCAGATCCGTTTTTTGCATTTCCATTACAATAATACAACCGCATGCATCCGTCATGAACGGATCCGGTTGTATCATGTCTTCTATAGCCATGACGGATCCGTCATGAACACCATTGAAAGTCAATGGGGGACCGATCCGTTTTCTATTGTGTCAGATAAACATTGTGTGCCAGGACGGATCCGTCTTGCTCCGCACCACATCGCGAACAGAAAAACGCTGCAGGCAGCGTTTTGATTTCCGCCTCCAGAGCGGAATGGTGACTGATCAGAGTCAAACTGATGCATTCGGAGCGGATCCTTTTCCATTCAGAATGCATTGTGGCAAAACTGATCCATTTTGGACCGCTTGTGAGAGCCCTGAACGGCTCTCACAAATGGAAAGCCAAAAACACCAGTTAAAAAGTAGCCTTAATCTTATAAACTATCTCTATCATATCAGCCTTGCCCAAATCATTGTCTCCCAAATGGATGATAATCAAGTCAGGGTCTCAAAATACCTCCGACATACTTAAGAGCTGAGCCAAATGAAATAAGTGGATGTTAACAGCACGTCCCTTGGTGTTGGTTTTATTCCAGAATATCCACCTCCACTTATTTTGTTTGGATCATCCAGTTTGTTTTAGGGGAACCTATTCCCAGGAGACAACAGCCACAAATTCCTTACTAGGAGTACTGTTCACTTTGGAGCTTCTAAGTAAGAGCTGATCAATAAAATTAGTCCATTTCAAACCCCTAACTCCATGTCAGAAAATCTGGATGGCTGCATGTGAGAGATTAACTCCCTATGACAGTACACTGGCTCTCTGCTCCACCCAGTGGATACAAGTGACCAATAATCCAGATTGAGAAGGGACAAGTTAAGCAAGGGAATAAGGATGTACATAAGTAAAGTAACATTTAGGGGTAGGGGCCAAGGGTGTAATTACCATAGCGGCAGACCATGCGACTGCTATGGGGCCCAGGGCAAGAGGGGGCCCAGTCTTAGTTGGAATTGTCTCCTCATCTACTGGAGGTGAAAACTTAGTCAGGACTCTACCCTCTAAAGCAGGGGTGCACAACCTGCGGCCCGGGGGCCACATGCAGCCCTTGATACCATTCTGTGCGGCCCCCAACCATCTGGTAATGTATGTCTATGTCTTGTGGCTGCTCACATGTATTTTTCATGTATTTCTCCCATTAGATGGGAGTCCTGGAAGTGTAACTAGACATTAATGGTATAAAATGTCTGTTCAATATGCCATAAGTACAATATTTCAGTTGTTAATACACCTTTAAATTTTAATTTCGGCCCTCGTCATTGGTTAAGTCTGGCAATGTGGCCCCCAACCAGGAAACGTTGTGCACCCCTGCTCTAAAGAAACACATTTTAGCAAATGAGGCAGTGGAAAAATGTCCCAATGGTCATTTAAAAGGGTTTAGGCAGAACCCTTTTGTCCTGTGTGTGGGGGCCTGGTGTGATCCTTGCTATGGGGCCCTTACTTCTCTGTGTACACCACTGGTAGGGGTGTAGCTATAAAGGAGTGCAGAGGTAGCAGTTGCTACTGGGTTCAGGAGCCTGTAGGGGGGCCCAAAGACCAATGTGCTGCATAAGAAGACACCAGTATTATAGAAAGTACATGCTGGTCAAATTACACCTCTGGTTGGAGAGAGAGTTAGGTCAGGAATTTGGCATGCCATTAAAATTTTTGCCTCAGGCAGCATGAAAGCTACAGTACAGACCAAAAGTTTGGACACACCTTCTCATTAAAAGAGTTTTCTTTATTTTCATGACTATGAAAATTGTAGATTCACACTGAAGGCATCAAAACTATGAATTAACACATGTGGAATTATATACATAACAAAAAAGTCTGAAACAACTGAAAATATGTCATATTCTAGGTTCTTCAAAGTAGCCACCTTTTGCTTTGATTACTGCTTTGCACACTCTTGGCATTCTCTTGATGAGCTTCAAGAGGTAGTCACCTGAAATGGTTTTCACTTCACAGGTATGCCCTGTCAGGTTTAATAAGTGGGATTTCTTGCCTTATAAATGGGGTTGGGACCATCAGTTGCGTTGTGGAGAAGTCAGGTGGATACACAGCTCATAGTCCTACTGAATAGACTGTTAGAATTTGTATTATGGCAAGAAAAAAGCAGCTAAGTAAAGAAAAACAAGTGGCCATCATTACTTTAAGAAATGAAGGTCAGTCAGTCTGAAAAATTGGGGAAACTTTGAAAGTGTCCCCAAGTGCAGTCACAAAAACCATCAAGCGCTAAAAAGAAACTGGCTCACATGCGGACCGGCCCAGGAAAGGAAGACCAAGAGTCACCTCTGCTGCGGAGGATAAGTTCATCCGGGTCACCAGCCTCAGAAATCGCAGCTCAGATTGGAGACCAGGTCAATGCCACACAGAGTTCTAGTAGCAGACACATCTCTAGAACAACTGTTAAGAGGAGACTGTGTGAATCAGGCCTTCATGGTAGAATATCTGCTAGGAAACCACTGCTAAGGACAGGCAACAAGCAAAAGAGACTTGTTTGGGCTAAAGAACACAAGGAATGGACATTAGACCAGTGGAAATCTGTGCTTTGGGCCTCATGCACACGACCGTTGTGTGCATCCGTGGCCGTTGTGCCGTTTTCCGTTTTTTTTCGCGGACCCATTGACTTTCAATGGGTCCGTGAAAAAATCGGAAAATGCACCGTTTTGCAGCCGAGGCCGTGATCCGTGTATCCTGTCCGTCAAAAAAATATGACCTGTCCTATTTTTTTGACGGACAACGGTTCACGGACCCATTCAAGTCAATGGGTCCGTGAAAGAACACGGATGCACACAAGATTGGCATCCGTGTCCGTGATCCGTGGCCGTAGGTTGCTTTCATACAGACGGATCCGAAGATCCGTCTGCATAAAAGCTTTTTCAGAGGTGAGTTTTCACTTCGCGAAAACTCAGATCCGACAGTATATTCTAACACAGAGGCGTTCCCATGGTGATGGGGACGCTTCAGGTTAGAATATACTGAAAAACTGTGTACATGACTGCCCCCTGCTGCCTGGCAGGTGCTGCCAGGCAGCAGGGGGCAGACCCCCCCCCCCCTGTTTTTAACTCATTTGTGGCCAGTGCGGCCGCCCCCCCCCCCCCCTCCCTCCCCTGTAGTTAACTTCTTGGTAGCCAGCCCCCCCTCCCTCCCCTGTAGTTAACTAATTGGTGTCCAGTGGGCCCCCCCTCCGTCCGCTATAGATAACTCATTGGTGTCCAGTGGGCCCCCCCTCCGTCCGCTATAGATAACTCATTGGTGGCCAGTGGGCCCTCTCCCCTCCCACCCCCTCCTAATTAAAATCGCCCCCCTATCATTGGTGGCAGTGGTGAGTACCGATCGGAGTCCCAGTGTAATCGCTGGGGCTCCGATCGGTAACCATGGCAACCGGGACGCTACTGCAGTCCCGGTTGCCATGGTAGCTTAGCAATTTGTAGAAGCTTTATACTTACCTGAAGAGCAGCGATGTCTGTGACCGGCCGGGAGCTCCTCCTACTGGTAAGTGACAGGTCTGTGCTATAAGCAATGCGCCGCACAGACCTTTCACTTACCAGTAGGAGGAGCTCCCGGCCGGTCACAGACATCGCAGCTCTTCAGGTAAGTATGAAGCTTCTACAAATTGCTAAGCTACCATGGCAACCGGGACTGCAGTAGCGTCCCGGTTGCCATGGTTACCGATCGGAGCCCCAGCGATTACACTGGGACTCCGATCGGTACTCACCACTGCCACCAATGATAGGGGGGCGATTTTAATTAGGAGGGGGAGGGAGGGGAGAGGACCCACTGGCCACCAACGAGTTATCTACAGCGGAGGGAGGGGGGGCCCACTGGACACCAATGAGTTATCTATAGCGGACGGAGGGGGGGCCCACTGGACACCAATGAGTTATCTATAGCGGACGGAGGGGGGGCCCACTGGCCACCAACGAGTTAACTACAGGGGAGGGAGGGGGGGCCCACTGGACACCAACGAGTTTACTACAGGGGAGGGAGGGGGGGGGGCGGCCGCACAGGGGAGGGAGGGGGGGGGGGGCGGCCGCACTGGCCACCAATGAGTTAAAAACAGGGGGGGGGGGGGTCTGCCCCCTGCTGCCTGGCAGCACCTGCCAGGCAGCAGGGGGCAGTCATGTACACAGTTTTTCAGTATATTCTAACCTGAAGCGTCCCCATCACCATGGGAACGCCTCTGTGTTAGAATATACTGTCGGATCTGATTTTCACGATGTAGCTCATATCCGACAGTATATTCTAACATAGAGGCGTTCCCATGGTGATGGGGACGCTTCAAGTTAAAATATACCATCGGATTGGAGAAAACTCCAATCCGATGGTATAAAAGAACTCCAGACTTTACATTGAAAGTCAATGGGGACGGATCCGTTTGAAATGGCACCATATTGTGTCAACTTCAAACGGATCCGTCCCTATTGACTTGCATTGTAATTCAGGACGGATCCGTTTGGCTCCGCACGGCCAGGCGGACGCCAAAACGACTTTTTTTTCATGTCCGTGGATCCTCCAAAAATCAAGGAAGACCCACGGACGAAAAAACGGTCACGGATCACGGACCCACGGACCCCGTTTTTGCGGGCCGTGAAAAAAAACTGTCGTGTGCATGAGGCCTTGGTCTGATGAGTCCAAATTTGAGATCTTTGGTTCCAATCACCGTGTCTTTGTGCGATGCAGAAAAGGTGAACGGATGGACTCTACATGCCTGGTTCCCACCGTGAAGCATGGAGGAGGAGGTGTGATGGTGTGGGGGTGCTTTGCTGGTGACACTGTTGAGGATTTATTCAAAATTGAAGGCATACTGAACCAGCATGGCTACCACAGCATCTTACAGCGGCATGCTATTCCTTCCGGTTTGCTTTTAGTTGGACCATCATTTATTTTTTAACAGGACAATGACCCCAAACACACCTCCAGGCTGTGTTAGGGCTATTTGACCATGACGGAGAGTGATAGGGTGCTGCGTCAGATGACCTGGCCTCCACACTCAGCGGACCTGAACCCAATCGAGATGGTTTGGGGTTAGCTGGACCGCAGAGTGAAGGCAAAAGGGCCAACAAGTGCAAAGCATCTCTGGGAACTCCTTCAAGACTGTTGGAAGACCATTTCAGATGACTACCTCTTGAAGCTCATCAAGAGAATGCCAAGAGTGTGCAAAGCAGTAATCAAAGCAAAAGGTGGCTACTTTGAAGATCCTAGAATATGACATATTTTCAGTTGTTTCACACTTTTTTGTAATGTATATAATTACACGTGTGTTAATTCATAGTTTTGATGCCTTCAGTGTGAATCTACAATTTTCATAGTCATGAAAATAAAGAAAACTCTTTGATTGAGAAGGTGTGTCCAAACTTTTGGTCTGTACTGTATATAAAATCATACTTCTGATATATATGAATGCATATTATGTGGGAAACTACTACTGATGTTTTTAGTCATAATATAAGCACAGCTGTTTAATATGAAGCTCTATATCCCAGTGGTTAAGACTCTTGACTTTAATGTAGAAGGCTCTGAGTTCAAATCCCGCCAGAATCATTTAAGAAAATAGAGGCTGAATAGACACACCAACCTTTTTAATTTGTGTAACTAATATTTTTTGTTGGGAAAAGTGGCAACACTAACACAACCCCTGCTCCCCGGTGACCCCCATAACTTTTTTTTTATAGTTATGTCTACAGAGATGTGTGGGGGCTCATTTGAGGGAAATCTGTCTTTTTTTACAATACCATTTTGGGGTGTGTATGACTTGATCACTTTTTGTCCAATTTTCTTGGGAGATAAAGTGATGAAAAAACTGCAAATCAGCCTTTTTATTTTTTTCTTATAATCCTTCACCATATGGGCTAACTTTTTTAAAATATTTTAATAGTATGGGTGTTTTTGCATGTGACGATGCCCATAATTTTATTCTTTTTTTGTTTATTTTTTGGGAAAGTGGGGTGATTTTTACATTTAAGTTTGATTAATATTTTCAAAACTTTTTTTAAACTTTTCATCAGATTGCAGCTTATACAGAATAATAGCTCTTTTATTCTCTATAGAAATCACTATATCAAAGTTTAGTGCTGCCATCTAGTGGCCTGAACTGGGATATACTAACAATGAGTCTGGAAGCCTAGTACAGGATGTGGCTCATTTTTAGAACAGGGTGCTTTTTCTGATCTCCGCTGGGGGAAGGCGCGTCTAAGCAGGAAGCCTGCGCTTCCGTTTTTTAACACTCTCAGATGCCGTGGTGACATTTGACAAATGCCACAAGAGTGTGAACCGAGAACAAGGCAGGTGATTTGACTCCACCACCAGAAAAGAGTGCGTACGCAGAAGTCAAGATTAAGAAAATTGCATTTACTATAAATTCATAAAAGCAGGTTAACAGTGAAGTTACAGAGGTAAAGACAAGCAAAATATTCAAAACAGTATAAACAATACAAGTTAAAGAGTACCTTTCACTTGTATAAACTATGTGAACTGAGTATGCTGCCATATAGAGCGGCGCCCGGGGATCTCACTGCACTTACTATTATCCCCAGGCGCCGCTCCGTTCTCCCGTTATAGGCTCCGGTACCTTTGCTCCTTAAGTTATAGTAGGCGGGTCTTCCCTTGTCCTGTGGGCGTCTCCTTCTCCTAGGCTGCAGCGCTGGCCAATCGCAGCGCACAGCTCACAGCCTGGGAGATTTTTTTCTTGAAATTATTCTTGAATATAATCCAGGATTTTACAGTTACTGTCCGGTACCTCGACAGCACTGTGAGTCTCTTTACTGTTTGGGGCAATCCACTCAGCCCAATGTCGGCTCCACAGGTTAGTTGCTGCACACAGTCCTTTTTAACTTGGCTTCACTAAATGCACGGTTTCTTTGTACTCCATCCGTCTCTAGACCGAAGTTCACACAGCTTGGCTGCACAGGGAAGTCCTTTAGTATCTCCACACACATCTTACACAGCACAGAACTCGTTTTCTATCTTGCCAATATGGCAGCAGCTGCAGTTCCAGTCCCTCTTTCTCCTTCTTTCTGCTCACACTGAGGCAGGCTGACATCATAAGGGGCGTGTCACTTCAACACTTAGCTGCTGCCTTAAAGAGCCAGTATCACAGTAATACACTCTCTCTATGGTAAACTCCAATGCAAATTGGTCCTATGCTGCCATCTACTGACCAAACGAATACTGCAGACATTTTACATTACATTTTAACACAGTTTACCAGGTTAATGAAACTTAGAGGCATTACATGACTGTTTCTTACAAGAGGGCCCACTGAGATTTATGGCGCAAGGGCCCACATGAACCTGCAGCTGGCCCTGCTCATGAGCCTTTAGCTACACCCCTGCTTAGAGGTCCACCGACGAAAGGCCTGAATAGCCTTTCTATTAAGATCCAAATGAAAAGCTTCTGCAGCTGCACCCAGTGGCGTACCTCTAATATAGGCAGACCACGCAGCTGCTCCTGTGGGAGGAGGGGGCCCGGAGTGGATGTAAAGCCCCGCCCCCTGCTTATACTACAATAACAATAGATACTGCTTGAGTCCCTACCTGGGGCTCTGATGGGCTCTGCTTCCCCTGTTCCCAGGGCCTATACCCGCTTACAAACTTTGTGTATGTTTCTGTGGCTGCCGTAGTTACAGACTGTCCCCACTGTAAGCCAAGCTCTCTCTCCTCTGTCAGCTGAGTGCTGAACTGGCTAATCAGCGCAGTCGACAGATACAGAAGCCAGAGAGAGTGAGGACTGCTGCCCCCATGTGAGACACCACGCTGGCCCTGCCTGTCTCAGTGAAGATTGACTGCCGGACAGGACCTGCACAGCCAGAGACTGAGTGAGTGACAAGAAGTTCATGACCTGGTTGTTGGAGGGGGGGGGGGGGGGGGGGGCAGTGATTCTGCCCTCCTAAGCAGCAGTGACCAGAGTTGTTTGTTTATTTGGGAGGGAAACACTTCTCTATATAAGCATCAGTAGCAGAGTTCATGGTAGGGGTCCACCCCTTTGAACTCTGCTTGCTGCTGTTTATATTATATACAGGACATTGTGCCCTAGGCAGAATCCCCCCCCCCCCCCCCCCCATGTACTGCCTGGTGCACACTAAGCATCAGAAGCAAGCAGAGTTAATGGCAGGGAGGGAGGTCTGCTTGGGTAAAAAATATATATATGTATATATATAATTTCTTAATTGAATAAAAAAAAATGTTCAAGGCATTTATATACTACCAATACTTTATTCCTTAAAATATAAGGATTTGTGTGTTGTTTTTAAATATTTATAATTTAAGAATAGGGATGAGCGAACTTCTGTTTTCAAGGTTCGGGTTATCTAAGAATTCTGTTATGGATTCCACTAACACAGACCATTAGTTATTGTCTGTGGTAGCGGAATCCATGACGGAATTCTTAGACAACCCGAACCTTGTACGCCAAACTTGAAAACACAAGTAGTTCACATATATATAACAAATAATCTAACCCAAGAGAGAGTCAAAAGAGCCACCCCATAAATGCACATCCAACCATTGTAGGATAAAAAATATGTATATAAAGTTTATTGGACACAACAACACACACGCATTAAAAAATTGTATACAATATAGAACAAAGTGCGGTATGCAATAAATGTATGTAACCGAGACACACAGGTCCACTGAATTATCACAAGAAAATGTATGCGTTATCAACCAGCATATAAAGCAATACAATGAATCACATATAGCAAATGCAAGGTAAGGTAAGACCACTAGAATTAAAGGTGCAATAAGATGCCCCTGGGCGTGTGCTGGACGCATTGTGTGCTCCACCATTCACAGTGGAGCGCACTATGCGTTCTACCATGCGTTCCATAGCGGCACGTCACTTCCGGTTTCACTATCCACTTCCGGTTTGCAAATATCGTCCGGATCATTTACCAGCTTACCTGGCACTGCCAATGGTGCCCCTAATAGCTACAGTTGCTCATTTGCCACAGTATCTTTTAATGTCCAGCACAATTATGTTTGCCTTCCATGTCTCCTTGGTTATGTGGCTGTGTTTTGGCTGGTGGAGCGCATATGCGTTCCACCATGCGTTCCACCAGCCGATCATGTGACTTACACTTCCGGTTCCTTGTTCTGACTGGAATCTGATACGCTCACGCACTGACCACAGTTCCTGCTGCACAGGTGAACGCAATTACAGTTTATTTAATACCCTATATTAACTGACGCTCCAACACACAGTCCTTTACCCCTGAGGAAGCCGGATTGCTCCGGCGACACGCGTTGGGCGCTTGCTATGTTTCCAGGTCCACTGTACCAGCTGGCTATGTAGGTTTGGCTCTTGATATTTGACCCCATGTCGGTCTTATTGCACCTTTAATTCTAGTGGTCTTACCTTACCTTGCATTTGCTATATGTGATTCATTGTATTGCTTTATATGCTGGTTGATAACGCATACATTTTCATGTGATAATTCAGTGGACCTGTGTGTGTCGGTTACATACATTTATTGCATACCGCACTTTGTTCTATATTGTATACAATTTTTTAATGCGTGTGTGTTGTTGTGTCCAATAAACTTTATATACATATTTTTTATCCTACAATGGTTGGATGTGCATTTATGGGGTGGCTCTTTTGACTCTCTCTTGGGTTAGATTATTTGCTATATGTAGTTTTACCACCCCCTTGCACTCCTTTAAGCATTTGGTGTGCCCCCTGTCTCTTTAAACATATGTAATTGTTTTGGATAGAAGCATATTCTTTCCTTTCTGAGGGAGTGGCACCCTCCCTGTGCGGTATACTGGTTTTGGTCGGTGTGTTTTTGCAGATATATAATTATGGCGGCCTCATTGGAGGCCAAGGAAGCCTTGTGGAACTCACAGGTCACGGTCGTATTCCATGATATGGATGTTGACGCAGGCAATATTGGTAGTGATTTTAGGCAATTGACTATAGAACTTACGGAGGCACAGAGGCTGTTTCACTCGGGTGTGGTGGAACTATTCGTAGTTTGGAGGAATATTTAAAATGCTCCATTGCCCCTAGGGGACTTAGAGTGCAGAAGTTTCCAGCATGGGAGGTCACTCCCGAATTTAAGTCCAATTGGGAGTTGGGCCTTTTGCAATGCTCCAAAATTCTGATGGGCTTACTTATTGATCATGATAAAGCCCTACTTAGTGAGGTCAGAAACAAAATCAGGAACCTAGAGGACAACCTGTCCAAAATGGACGAGGATAAAGTCACAGCATTCAAGGTCAAATTACAGGCTAATCTAGAGAGTTATGAGAAGGAAGTCATGACGGGGAAGAAAAACAAATTTCAGAGGGACAAATCTGACTTTGAATGTAAACAGGCGTATAAATGGAAACATGCTGGTAACCCACGTAATATAAGTAGGGGTCGTGGGAATTACAACATCCCTAATAACCGCAGTGATAATATGGCATCCAGTTCTATTGGTATCAACAGCAATTCCAGTGATGGTTTTTTATCCGAGACAAGCGACGAAGGCGTACTAGGCGAGGATTACGTAAACCCAAGAAAGAGGACATTTGCACAGCAGAGGGGCAGCAATCATCATTATGCGACCCGCAAACGACGACCTCAGTACTAACGGGTGCCCCCACTTTCAATACCCCGACGGAGGAGGACACTTTAAGGATCATCAATCTCTCAACATATTCACTTACACCAATGGAAAGATCAGTGCTGGTAAGAGGCCTCTCTTTTTCCCCTATGAATACGCTTGATAAATTTGAATTCATTAAGGATATCTATCTGTTCTGTAGGCAATTGTGCTTTAGAGGGTTATATGCTCAACCTTCCCTTGTACAACAACTACCTGAGGATGAAAGGGGTGTCTTCATGGATCTGATGGATCTATTGAAGGAAAGTGAGTGTGGGATTGGAAGGCGACAATTTACACCACGCAAACCCTCCATTATCACTCCCACACTCAACCTCTTTCCTAATATTCAGTTGTTTTTTCAGGTCATGATAGTGGAAATTAGGAAATTACAGGCGAACAAAATCCGGGACAAAAACTTGTCTAAAGCAGAATTGTTGGCGATCAGGAGTTTACAGAATAATGCGGCCTTTGTCATCAAGGAGGCGGATAAAGGAGGTAATGTAGTGTTGTGGGAGATGGGGTTATATATTGCAGAGGCAAGAAGACAATTGAGTAACCGCCATTTTTACACCCCATTACCCACAGACCCCACGGTTACGTTTATGAAGAAACTGGATAGACTCCTCACCTCTGCATGCCAATTTAATATCATTACCAAAAAGGAGAAGGGATTCTTGGAAGTCAACAGCCCTAAAATCCCCACTTTCTATATGCTCCCCAAGGTACATAAGGACTTGGCTGTGCCTCCGGGCCGCCCGATCGTGGCGGGGATAGGGGGTCTATGTGAACAAGCCTGTATTTATCTCGATTTTTATTTACAGCCTTATGTCTTGGGTCTTCAATCGCATCTCAGGGATTCCATGCAGCTGGTACAACACCTACAGGATATGCAATTGCCACCGGGGACATTGATACTCACGTGTGACGTCGAGTCCCTCTATTCGAACATCTCGCATAGTGATGGTTTACAAGCTACCCAATACTTCCTCCACAAATCATCCTGCGGAGATCCGGCACACCACACATTTCTGGTGAGCCTCTTGGAGTTTGTCCTCCACCATAATTACTTTGTGTTTGACCGTACCTTTTATAGACAAGTATCGGGGACCGCAATGGGGGCACGTTGTGCGCCCTCGTACGCCAACCTATTTCTAGGTTGGTGGGAGGAGACACACGTGTACCCCACTGCAATGTATGGTAAACATGTACTCGCATGGTATCGGTACATTGATGACCTTTTGATTTTTTGGCAGGGCACAGTCGAACAGTGCACTGATTTTGTTAGCCTGTTGAATACCAATTCACTCAACATCTCACTCACTCATAAGATATCGGATATCACCGCTGACTTCTTGGATTTGCGATTGACACTTGATGAACAAGGTATCCGCACTTCACTTTTCCGTAAGGAAACTGCAACAAATAGTTTGCTACGCTTCGACAGCTTCCACCCGGCCCACCTACGGAGAGGGATCCCCAAGGGCCAATTTTTAAGATTACGCCGTAACTGCACCACCACCCCTGACTTCAGTGAGGCCTCCATCGATTTGACGAACAGATTTAAAGCACGTGGCTATCCGAAGAAAGTAATATCGGGGGCTTTTGAAAGAGCGAAGTCAACTGATCGCCTGGAATTGTTGAGATCCAATCCTAAACGCCGAAGTACCCAGGTTCATCTTATCACGAAATATAATAACCAATGGCGTGATTTATATTCAATACTAAATACGCACTGGCATCTCTTATTGGCGGATCCCAAGTTGAGCGACCATGTAAATCCAACTCCGAAGATTATTGCACGTAGAGCCCCAAATCTACGCGACAAATTGGTACGTAGCCATTTTCAGAGGCCTACACAGGGGTTGGGAAGGGGTGTCAGATTACGTGGGACATACCCATGCGGAAACTGCAATATCTGCCAATATATGATCTGTGCTGATTCCTTTTCTACCTGCAGGCTTCCGACGGGGATACCTTTAGATCATTACATCAACTGTCGTACAAGAAATGTAATCTATGCACTCATCTGTGAATGTGGGAAGCTATACGTTGGACAGACAGGCCAGGAAGTACGGAAACGTATTCAACAACATCTATCAAGTATTGCTTTGGCCCGACGTGATAGGATTCAAGCAAAGAAACCGCTAACTTCAGTCGCTGCACACTTTTTGGATTGTCATCAGTGTATAATCTCCGGACTTAGGATTGCGGGACTTGACCTGGTGCACATGAATCTGAGGGGAGGATCGGCTACCTCTCAATTGTTGCGTCTCGAGTCCAAATGGATTTTCAATCTGGATACAGTTGCCCCACATGGATTAAATGAAGAATTGTTGTTTACTGGTTATTACCATACCTGATATTTGTTGGATGATCCCCTAATCATATTTGGGGCCACGTATTTCCCCCCCCCCCCCCCGTCTAGATATCCGGGGTGTATCAAATAACTAAACTATCCATGGTTAATATACGGGAATAGCAGCATATATTTTTGATGTCATCAGAGCACCGACAGTGGGGGTACATCAGGGGGTTACGGTTTTAGGTGGAGGTATTGATTTCATTTTATTTCATTCCATTCCTCTTGACAGTGTATCCAGGTGGTATTTAATCACTGTATTGTTGCATATAATGGCCATATAGTATGGCATAGATTGGACATTGAAACTCCATTGCCTTTATAGGGTCTCAATTCAGGGGGTTGTAGGTAGGACACAGAAGGCTTGTGTTTGTTACTATAATTGGTCCCGTATTATAAAATCGTTTATTTGCGCTAACCCCTTTTCTCCACAGGCTCTTATCACTCTTATTCACGCTTTCACTTACACGGTTTGGGTATTTCTGTTTCTACTACTCTTTTACTTCCACACTAGTGGTCTTACCACGCTGATCACATTTTATCACTAATTTTATTTTGCTCCCCTCCAGTATTACTATTATCTTTTAGGTCCTCATTAGATCGTGGATCTCATACCAGGTTCATGTATTATCATGCATGTATGTTGCTTTACATACATGTATGTTATCGTTCACATTATTTGAATGTCTATGCTTCTGTGGGGATATATATTGGGATTGCTGACAGCACCACGTATATAGGTGTGTATGTCAGATATGCTTAATATATCTATATATATATGTATTGTTATATGCATCAATTGTATACTTTATACATTACCTGTCTTTATGTCCTCTTTATATATTGCACATTTGAATTTTGAATTTTGCATATTATGTTTGTACATGTCCAATCCTCTGTTATGCATCTGTCATATTATATTATTATTATTAGTATTGCTGAACATGATCAGTATGTATGCAGATATTAGTGCTCCACCCCCATCCTCCTTGTGTGTGCCTCCCCTGTGCCTCTCAGTGTGCTGCCATGCCCCTGGGCGTGTGCTGGACGCATTGTGTGCTCCACCATTCACAGTGGAGCGCACTATGCGTTCCACCATGCGTTCCATAGCGGCACGTCACTTCCGGTTTCACTATCCACTTCCGGTTTGCAAATATCGTCCGGATCATTTACCAGCTTACCTGGCACTGCCGATGGTGCCCCTAATAGCTACAGTTGCTCATTTGCCACAGTATCTTTTAATGTCCAGCACAATTATGTTTGCCTTCCATGTCTCCTTGGTTATGTGGCTGTGTTTTGGCTGGTGGAGCGCATATGCGTTCCACCATGCGTTCCACCAGCCGATCATGTGACTTACACTTCCGGTTCCTTGTTCTGACTGGAATCTGATACGCTCACGCACTGACCACAGTTCCTGCTGCACAGGTGAACGCAATTACAGTTTATTTAATACCCTATATTAACTGACGCTCCAACACACAGTCCTTTACCCCTGAGGAAGCCGGATTGCTCCGGCGACACGCGTTGGGCGCTTGCTATGTTTCCAGGTCCACTGTACCAGCTGGCTATGTAGGTTTGGCTCTTGATATTTGACCCCATGTCGGTCTTATTGCACCTTTAATTCTAGTGGTCTTACCTTACCTTGCATTTGCTATATGTGATTCATTGTATTGCTTTATATGCTGGTTGATAACGCATACATTTTCTTGTGATAATTCAGTGGACCTGTGTGTGTCGGTTACATACATTTATTGCATACCGCACTTTGTTCTATATTGTATACAATTTTTTAATGCGTGTGTGTTGTTGTGTCCAATAAACTTTATATACATATTTTTTATCCTACAATGGTTGGATGTGCATTTATGGGGTGGCTCTTTTGACTCTCTCTTGGGTTAGATTATTTGTTATATGTAGTTTTACCACCCCCTTGCACTCCTTTAAGCATTTGGTGTGCCCCCTGTCTCTTTAAACAATAGTTCACATATATACATACATACACACTAGTTGAACCTTAACAATATACCAGCACACACTGTCCTCAATATACAGTAATTATAATATATATATATATATATATATATATATATATTATATGGCGCCAATACAGAGAGGGGCATTATATGTACTGCACTGGGGGCCATTTTATATATACTTCAGGGGGCATTATATATATTATACATGGGGCACTGCAATGGGGTTTTATAAAATACTGGAGCCACTATAACTTATTACCACTAGGGGCTTTAAAGGGGAGCCTTCTTACTGCTGGGGGCATTCAGGGCCGTTTGAAGGAATTTGGGGGCCCCAAGCAAAATAGACATGGAGGCCCCCCCCCCTCCACGCCCTCCCCACCTTACGCACGCAAAGCCTACAGGAACCACAGTATAGTCATACAGTTTAAGTTCACCCACACTTTATATAAATAAAAAAGGAGGTTTACAGTGCAAATACTGTGGATGGCACTGTTTAGGGGGGGATCTGTGGATGGCACTGTTCAGAGGGGAGATCTGTGGATGGCACTGTTTAGGGGGGATCTGTGGATGGCACTGTTTAGGGGGGAGATCTGTGGATGGCACTGTTTAGGGGAGGTTTGTGGATGGCACTGTTTAGGGGAGGTCTGTGGATGGCACTGTTTAGGGGAGGGGAGATCTGTGGATGGCACTGTTTAGGGGAGGGGGGATCTGTGGATGGCACTGTTTAGGGGGGATCTGTGGATGGCACTGTTTAGGGGGGATCTGTGGATGGCACTATTTAGGGGAGGTCTGTGGATGGCACTGTTTAGGGGAGGTCTGTGGATGGCACTGTTTAGGGGGGAGATCTGTGGGTGGCACTGTTTAGGGGAGGGGGGATCTGTGGATGGCACTGTTTAGGGGAGGGGGATCTGTGGATGGCACTGTAGGGGGATCTGTGGATGGCACTGTTTAGGGGGATCTGTGGATGGCACTGTTTAGGGGGATCTGTGGATGGCACTGTTTAGGGGGGAGATCTGTGGGTGGCACTGTTTAGGGGGGAGATCTGTGGATGGCACTGTTTAGGGGAGGGGGGATCTGTGGATGGCACTGTAGGGGGATCTGTGGATGGCACTGTTTAGGGGAGGGGGGATCTGTGGATGGCACTGTTTAGGGGAGGGGGGATCTGTGGATGGCACTGTTTAGGGGGGGGATCTGTGGATGGCACTGTTTAGGGGAGGGGGGATCTGTGGATGGCACTGTAGGGGGATCTGTGGATGGCACTGTTTAGGGGAGGGGGGATCTGTGGATGGCACTGTAGGGGGATCTGTGGATGGCACTGCCATCCACAGATCCCCCTACAGTGCCATCCACAGATCCCCCTCCCCGACGCTCACAGCAGTATATTTATAAACTAATCAGTAACTACTTTAACTTTATTCATTGCTCATTGCTGAGCTCCTAACTTGGATTATTTGGATATCTCTTACTTTGTCTTCGCTCCGGTAACTAACAGCAGGCAGTGCAGGCGGCGCTCACTCACTGACGTCACACGCCTGCGCCGCCTAGTGGGAGGAGCAGGCGCCTGACGTCAGTGACAGTGAGTGAGCGCCGCCCCCCGCTACCTGCTGTTAGTTACCGGAGCGAAGACAAAGTAAGAGATATCCAAATAATCCAAGTTAAGAGCTCAGCAATGAGCAATGAATAAAGTTAAAGTAGTTACTGATTGGTTTAAAATATACTGCTGTGAGCCGCGAGCGGCGTGGCCCTGTATATTCTAACCCCCAGGCAAGCGTCCCCGTCACCATGGGAACGCCTGGGGGTTAGAATATACCATTGGATTTGAGTTTTTGCGATCTCACTGAGCTCGTAAAACTCAGATCCGATGGTATATTCTAACCCCCAGGCGTTCCCATGGTGACGGGGACGCTTGCCTGGGGGTTAGAATATACCATCGAATCTTCTGAGTTACTCTGTTTGGCCCCGTCCAGCTCGGGGCCCCAACCAGCTCGGGGCCCCAAGCAATTGTTTGTTTTGCCTGTCCCTTAGCGACGGGCCTGGGGGCATTATAGGGGGGTATTATTATACTATTAGAGATGAGCGAATTTCCGCTTATAAAAATCGTTCACACTTTGTTTTGTGGTGAAAGGTGAATTGATACCATTACCACGAACCATAACGCAATTCTATGACAGAATGCATAACGGAATGCCTTTAGAGGCATTCCATTATTCATTCCATCATAATAGATGTCTATGGGCTGCAAAACGGATCCATCCCGTTTCCGTTATGCAGGAGAGGACTCTATCAGGAGGAGACTCCCCTGCATAACAGAAACGGGACGGATCCATTTTGCAGCCCATAGACTTCTATTATGATGGAATGAATAACGGAATGCCTCTAAAGGCATTCCGTTATGCATTCCGTCATAGAATTGCGTTATGGTTCGTGGTAACGGAATCCATAATGTAATTCATCTTTCACCACAAAAAAAAGTGTGAACGAATTTCATAAGCGGAAATTCGCTCATCTCTAATCACAATATAGAGGACATTACAAATAAAGTGGTTGTTTTGGGGGGTACTGTCGGGGCCACTATTAATATTCGGGGCAATCTAAGAGCACTATTATTATGGGGGGGGGACTATCTTTATGGCAGTGTAATTTGTATAGCATTTGGGGGCACTGGGGAGCACATAGTCCACAATATTGGGGATGGCAGCAGGATGACAATGTTCGGGCACAAGAAGGGGAAGGATGATAAGAAAAGTGAGGAACCTATGATATCTGTGTGCTGAACTCTGCAGAGACAGCAAGAACCATTATATATACAGCCAGGTCCATAAATATTGGGACATCAACACAATTCTAACATTTTTGGCTCTATACACCACCACAATGGATTTTAAATGAAACGAACAAGATGTGCTTTAACTGCAGACTGTCAGCTTTAATTTGAGGCTATTTACATCCAAATCAACAGTTTGCATATGTGCCTCCCACATGTTAAGGGACCAAAAGTAATGGGACATAATAATAATTATAAATCAAACTTTCAATTTTGAATACTTGGTTGCAAGGCCTTTGCAGTCAATTACAATAAACCTGACATCACCAGACGCTGGGTTTTATCCCCGGTGATGCTCTGCCAGGCCAAGACTGCAACTGTCTTTAGTTCCTGCTTGTTCTTGGGGCATTTTCCCTTCAGTTTTGTCTTCAGCAAGTGAAATGCATGCTCAATCGGATTCAGGTCAGGTGATTGACTTGGCCATTGCATAACATTCCACTTCTTTCCCTTAAAAAACTCTTTGGTTGCTTTTGCAGTATGCTTTGGGTCATTGTTCATCTGCACTGTGAAGCGCCGTCCAATGAGTTCTGAAGCATTTAGCTGAATAGGAGCAGATAATATTGCCCGAAACACTTCAGAATTCATCCTGCTGCTTTTGTCAGCAGTCGCATCATCAATACAAGAGAACCAGTTCCATTGGCAGCTATACATGCCCATGCCATGACACTACCACCAACCATTCTTCACTGATGAGGTGATATGCTTAGGATCATGAGCAGTTCCTTTCCTTCTCCATACTCTTCTCTTCCCATCACTCTGGTACAAGTTGATCTTGGTCTCATCTGTCCATAGGATGTTGTTCCAGAACTGTAAAGGCTTTTTTAGATGTCGTTTGGCAAACTCTAATCTGGCCTTCCTGTTTTTAAAGGGCTCACCAATGGTTTACATCTTGTGGTGAACCCTCTGTATTCACTCTGGTGAAGTCTTCTCATGATTGTTGACTTTGACACACATACACCTACCTCCTGGAGAGTGTTCTTGATCTGGCCAACTGTTGTGAAGGGTGTTTTCTTCACCAGGGAAAGAATTCTTCGGTCATCCACCACAGTTGTTTTCCGTGGTCTACCGGGTCTTTTGGTGTTGCTGAGCTCACCGGTGCGTTCCTTCTTTTTAAGAATGTTCCAAACAGTTGTTTTGGCCACGCCTAATGTTTTTGCTATCTCTCTGATGGGTTTGTTTAGTTTTCTCAGCCTAATGATGGCTTGCTTCACTGATAGTAAATGTAGGAATATAAAAAAGAGAGGATTAGGGTACAATTGAAGTTCTCTGGTCTTGAAGGCGGACCAGGCAACACAAAGAAGAGTACCTGAAGTAGAGGCTAATAGAGGCGCCAAGGGGTGGAGATGAAATTTCCAACAAGTAGTATATATAAGTTATGCTTGTTTCCAACTATAGAATAGGGTAGGCCGCACAGGTGCTTCGGTGGGTCAAGGGTATCCTTGCCCACTGTGGAGAGACAGAGGTGGTGTAGAAAGGAAAAAAAGGGGAGAACCCTTCACACCCGTTAAAAAGAAAAAGAAAACACGTAATAGGCGCCAAAGAGGGACCTCTTTAGCGCCTATTACGTGTTTTCTTTTTCTTTTTAACGGGTGTGAAGGGTTCTCCCCTTTTTTTCCTTTCTACACCACCTCTGTCTCTCCACAGTGGGCAAGGATACCCTTGACCCACCGAAGCACCTGTGCGGCCTACCCTATTCTATAGTTGGAAACAAGCATAACTTATATATACTACTTGTTGAAAATTTCATCTCCACCCCTTGGCGCCTCTATTAGCCTCTACTTCAGGTACTCTTCTTTGTGTTGCCTGGTCCGCCTTCAAGACCAGAGAACTTCAATTGTACCCTAATCCTCTCTTTTTTATATTCCTACATTTGCTTTACGGATCGACGAGGGGGGAAAAAAAACCTCAACGGTCAGAGGAAAGATGGCTGACTCGGGATGGAGTTACTTGGAAGATTGAGGGAATTTGGCGCCTATTACGTGTTTTCTTTTTCTTTTTAACGGGTGTGAAGGGTTCTCCCCTTTTCACTGACAGTGACAGCTATTTGGATCTCATCTTTAGAGTTGACAGCAACAGATTCTAAATGCAAATAGCACATTTGAAATGAACTCTGGACCTTTTATCTGCTTATTGTAATTGGGATAATGAGGGAATAACACACACCTGGCCATGGAACAGCTGAGAAGCCAATTGTCCCCTTACTTTTGGTCCCTTAACAAGTGGGAGGCACATATGCAAACAGTTGTAATTCCTACACGGTTTACCTGATTTGGATGTAAATACCCTCAAATTAAAGCTGACATTCTGCAGTTAAAGCACATCTTGTTCGTTTCATTTAAAATCCATTGCGGTAGGTGTATAGAGCCAAAAATGTTCGAATTGTGTCAATGTCCCAATATTTATGGACCTGACTGTATATATATATATATATATATTTTTTTTTTTTTACATAAATGGTACTTTATATTTGTGGAAGGAAGGGCCCAATGCCAAGTTTTGCTATGGGGCCCCATGATTTCAATGTACGCCTCTGGCTGCACCAATCCTGAATATATGAGAAGAAAAATGCCTGTTGCTTAAGCCCAGGGCAGTCACGTCCCAAGAAACAAAAAGACTGCAATTGAAATTGCATCAAAGGGCATCCATCTTGGTGAACAAAAAAAATTGAAAAGCTGGATGTACGAAAAGACAAAGACAACAAAAACTAACTAGACAAAACAAACAGGACAGTGCAAGGCCCAAGCGAATCCTCATATCACTCCTGGTCAGTCTTGGACTTAGGGAGAAATAACAATACAGTTATTAAACAAATGAACAGAGGAAGAGAATATACCTGATTGATTAACACAAGGAAGGAGTTAATTAATCTGCAAGCAAATAAACAGTACTGGTTACGGAACCCCCATTTATTACTGGCTATGGGACTCTAATAAAGTATGGTTACAGACCCCGGCCATCTGGCCATCCTAGAACTTGCGACTGAGGTAGATGTCCAGGGTCCTGTAACTAGTAGTTTATGGGGATCCTGTAGCCAGCAATATATGGGGGTTCTGTATCCAGTACTGTATGGTGGTCCTGTAGCCAAAAACTATATGGGGATCCCGTGGACAGTAATGTAACCAGTACTTACTGTATGAAAGTTCTGTAGCCAGGACTGTATGGGGATTCTGTAGCCAGGACTGTATGGGGGTCCTGTGGCTAGGACTGTATATGGTCCTGTAACTAGTACTGTATGTAATTCCTAGCCAATAGCAATTTCTTGTAGGCAGCAAAAAAAGGAGCTAAATATCACAAGTAGGCACCAAGTTTGGTGAGTAATACAAGCATTTATCCTATCTATTTCTGACGCTATTATATAGTTTATCGTTTCAATTCTGTGTATTGTAATGTTGCGCCCCACTGTCCTGGGTATCATGTCCTCCTTTTGGGGCTGTAATGTCCTCCTTTTTGGGGTTATGAAAGTGGTCACCCTAGGCAGATGTTTAGTGGATGGAACTACATTTTTAGCCACATTTATCATTGCGACTTTTTGCCTTTGTAATAAATGTAACTAGTCTTTAGACTAAAAAATCTGCATGTATTTTGTGCGACAATTTTTTTTTAAAATTTACATCTTGTAAATTTGTCACTAAAAAATCTGCATGTATTTTGTGCGACAATTTTTTTTTTTAATTTACATCTTGTAAATTTGTCACAAAAATTGGTTTCAAGCCAACCAGACACTCCAAAAAAGAGCAAAAAGTCACATATTAATGTATTACCACCTATATTCTCATTAACTAGCACCCATGAGTATGTTAAACAATGAAATCTGTATAAAATTACCATGTAGTACCAGACATTAACCAGAGAGGGCATAAGAGTACCATCATAATTCTGCAATGTTTTAATGAGCCTGTAACATTGCATGACACAATAGCATAGTCTACCACACTATGGTCTCCTGGAAAATAGACGTACATAGACGAAACCAGTTCAAGTGGAGTCCAAAATGCTTTTCACTCTGTTTTCCTCATTGAACCTCATAGACTGAGGGATATGTTTGAATACCATTTTAAATAAAACGTGATGTGAACTGGCCCTAACATTGTCGAAAACAGGGCAACACCTTTTCTTCTTTTCCATAAAATAAATGTTGTCATCAAATGTAATACATATTTTTGAAAAAGGCCACACTGATACAAGAGAAGATGAAATACCTGTTCACAACAACAGGCAGCAAAACCACAATTTAAAGGTGTATTTGGATTGGGTAGTTAGGTGTAGATAAAAGCACAATAAGTACAATCTATGGGCCTTATTATACAAGTTTTCTTGAACCTGGTACATCATTCCTGTAAAACCCTATTGTCCTATATCTCTAATTGGGAATCGGATGTGTTCTTCACCTAAAAAACAATGGAAGCAAATCTAGGAATCCACATGTAATGTAAGAGTGCGCTTAAAATACGATACATAGTTAATACGATTAAAAAAAGAAATACCATATTTTTCAGACTATAAGACACTTCTTTCCATCAAAAAGTAGGGCAAAAGTGACAGTTCGTCTTATAGTCCAAATGCTAATGACTGCTTCCATTATGGAAGCGGTCATCAGCATGCAGGAGGCCTGGGGAGGTGGCGTCCTTTATGCTGCTGTGCGCTGGCTGTACTCACCCTCCTTCCGACGTCAGATCACAGTGCAGCGCGGGTGGGAAGAAGTGGTGCAGGGAGCGTTGAGTCATGGATCTGCAGCGCCATCTGGAGCAAGCGAAGTAAGTTTATTTTATTTGTAATTTTTTTTTTTTACATCCGATCTGAGGCTTATAGGTGTTGGGGGGTCTCATAGGGAGCTAATCTAAGGCTGATGGAGGCTGGGGGGTCTGATTTGAGGCTGATAGGGTCTGATCTGAAGCTGATTGGGGATCTGATCTGAGTCTGATGGGGGCTAAGGGGACCTGATGGAGGTCTGATCTGATGCTGATGAAGTCTGGGGGAGTCTGATGGGGGTCTCATCTGAGTCTGATGGAGGACTGATCTGAGGCTGATGGAGGTTTTGAGGGTCTGATCTGAGGCTGTTAGAGGTTGGGGGGTCTGATTTGAGGCTGATGGAGCTTGGGGGTCTGATTTTGGTGTCTGATCTGAGGTCTGATGAAGAATAGGGGTCTGATTTGGGGGGTCTGATGAGGATTGGGGGTCTGATTTGGGGGTCTGCTCTAAGGTCTGATGGAAAATATTTGGGGTGGTGTCATCTGATACACATACATTACCCACCCCTGATTTACATTATAGCAACATGATTAATATTGTCTTATTAGAATGGCTGTATATTATTTTTTGACTATGTTAATTACATCCAGGAAAGCAGGGAGTAATGTGACCAAATAAATATTGTGCTGTATTATGTACTGGTAGGGTTTGGTAGCAACTTCCTTACACAATATGGAGACTAATTGTGTTAAGGGGTTTTCGACTCTTTTTAACTCATGACCTATCCTCTGGATGACATATCCTCTGGATAGTGATAAATAGTATCTAGAGCAGGACTCCTGTATCTTCCATACCCCTTTAGGCATGCAACAGCCTGTCCAAGAAACCAGATCCAGGGTAATCCACAGATAGACATTCAAGTAGAGGTTGACGGCAGCATGTTCATCCAAAGGTTCTTTATTGATAGTTTAGTCCATAATAATATGTACAAAAAGGCTCATAAAGGTGGGAGTGGACAGCGCTGGACCCTTACCATGCACGAATATACACAGCTGGCGATCAGTTAAATTGTCATTTTGTATGATATCCCCATAGATGTATGTATATCTCAGCTGGATTTATATTTTGGAATTGATTGATATGATAGATGCTCTGCGACCAGTATTATTCCATTGGCTATTATTTAGGGGAGGGTTTCTATCCCCATAGTTACGTGATGCCGCAAGTCGGAAGCTGATTAAGCAAGTGTGAAGCGCAAGATGCGATCACGTGATTGGAGTTGGATCACATGACTTGATGACATCATGAATGGGTGTAGCTAATGAGATCCTGGCCGCTATGCAACTGTCAGTGGAGCAGTGAGTTAGATAGACCAGCTGATGATGGGTCATGTGATCGCAGAATGACCACATGACTTGATTAGGTATGATGGGGGAAGGAATGCGTAGTTTTGTACATGCGCAATGAGGATTTTGAGACGCCAAGCTGGACAAAGGTGCATGAGGTAGGGTGTCCATTGTTGAATGCTCTCCACTATAGGATTTAATATTTGTAAATCGCAATGATTAACACAGAATGGTGATTTGGTATTGGTGGTTTTTCAAGCCTGGGATGGGCGATAAGTTGATTGGTTTAGCGGTATTGTGGGTGGTATTTGATGCCCTATAAATATTCTGGGAGAGCACTTCATACTATGCTTGATAAAGACTACATAGTAGTCAAAACATTGCTGTTTTTTATTAACCTTTTTGTACATATTTTCATGGACTAACTTTAAATAAAGAACCTTTGGATGAACATGCTGCCGTCAACATCTACTTGAATGTATATCCTCTGGATAGGTCATCATTGTCTGAATAGCGGAGGTCTGACCCCTGTGACGAAAGCCGATCAGTTCTTTAAGATGGCACCGGCGCCCATGTGCGTGCTGCGGCCTTCTTGCAGCTTGTCAGGCACAGCACCGTACAATGTATAGTGGTTGTGCTGGGTATTGCAGGTCAGCCCCTTTAACTTGAATGTGACTGAGCTGAGCATAGGCCACAGTCGGAGTTGGAGCCAGCGTTGGCATGTGATAAAATGCTGTAGTCAAAGTCGGAGTCAGAACTTTGGCTTATCAACTCCACAGAACATACTATTGACAAGCAGAATGGCAGTGACTTGTTGTCAATGTATTAATCTCTTCCATTAGGAAGAACAGAAGGAATGGCACAGTGTTATTTCATGAGGAATACACTTATTTCATAAAACAGACATAAAACATACCTGTGACGCCCAAGATCGGAGTGTAGCTCCAACCTACAGTACATCTAGAGGAGACAGGCAAAAGCTGCACCAATTCTTTGACAGTAGCGCACATAAATCTGGAGCGTGCCACATACAGTACACAGTTTTTTGCAGCAATATGAGCCAGACCTTAATATATATATAACTCGAATCTACGCCAGCTCATAGCTGGCACAGATTTGATTTTCTGGCACTCAGCCTGTATCTCTAAGGCTGGGTTCACATCTGCGCTGTGAACTTCGGAACAGACTGCCAGAGTCCACCGCAGACCGCCGGATCCCATTCACTGTAATGGGATCTGGTGGTAATCCCTCCACCTTCCAGCATATATGGCGACTTTCAGTCGGACAAAAAATGTCGCATGTAGCATTGTTTGTCCGTCTCAAAGCTGGCATATACGTGAGATACAGTGACCGGATTACAGTGCCAGACTTCAAAATGCACACATGAACCCCACCTTAAACAGGTTTTTCTGGTACAATATTGATGACCTCCTCACAGCATACCAAGCACAGCGTCATACAGTGTATTGTATAGTGGTTGTGCTTAATATTACATCCCAGGCCCATTTACTGGCACTGAGATGCACATAGGCCATGTGACCAATGATGGTCATCAATATTTTACTCCTGGGAAACCCCTTTAATAAATTTTCTGCATCTTACTCCAGTGCAATTTAGACTCAGAACGGCTTATAAAACACTGGTTTTAGTAACTTCCTCCCTATTAATGGAATGAATTGCAAGTTCACTGAAAAACAAAGCATGGATAATAACATCCATTTTGTACAGAAGGAAGCTCATAATTTAAATATCACAGTCAGTCTGGCGAAAGAATGTAGTCATGTCTGGACATGCTGGCGAGGCTAGAGAAGATCTAACTTTCCCCAACGTCCCTGATGTGCAATCAGTAAAAGGAATACAATTAAACAATAAAGGCTACCGTAGAAAAGCTAAATATATGCACCTAAATCTTAGCATATTAGCATATTAGCACTCTAAAAATATAAAAAACAAAAAAGAATTAAAAATGTTAAAAAAACAACATAATTGGCAAGTCTGTATCCAAAATTTCTGAGTATTTATCTAATACGCCTGAATTTTTTTTAAAAAGTGATTAAAATTCATAGATACTCTAAATAGGTATCAATAAGAACTAGATATGATCCATATCAACTACATCCTGATAGGGGCATGGCCTGAATGTGTTTGCACCTCATGGTGCCATTGAAACATGGTTTTCTGTGGTGTTTCTACCCCCCACCCCCCCTTGTTTCTTTTTCTTATTATTTTCCTCAGGTTAAGTGAGCCGGTTAGATACTGGACAGCTTCAGGATTGGTCAATTCCCTTATGGGTCAGCGTTTCTATTGGTGAAATCTGTTGCTGTCCGGTTGCTGGGCTAGTTGCTATTTTTATCTCGATGCTGGATTGGTTAGCAGGGAGCTGTGGCGGGAATTTCGGCTATTTATGGAGGCATTTTACCTGTGAAGAGCAGTCGACGCGTCAAGGGCAAAGAAGAAGCTTGTCCCGCCCTCCCTCCCTGCAAATTTGTCGCGGTCTTTGTTTTATTTTAGGGGGGGGGGTTAGTCGCTCAGAATTCTGGGTGGACTTAAATTATTTCAGTAACGGACTTTAATATTTATTAATATGAATTTTATATTGGTTTGAAAATGGTTGAGTTATGTAACCCCCAAGAATTTAATAAAGACCACGGCCTTTTCATCCATATTGAGGTTTTATTGTTGAATATGGCACCATGCAAAAACTGAGCTCTTGGACAGCTTTGTGAACGTAAATATAAAAAGGTTATGGATGTGAGAATGTGACATTATATTTAGACCTTTTTCTACACCTAACCCAGGCATAGAAAATGATGAATGAGAAGGGCCTGCCGGGCCGCCCCATTCCCGCCAACATCACGCTCCCTTATATAGACCTGGCGTGAGCGGGGAAGAAGTCGCAGATTCTGCCGCAACATGGTATACGACAAAAGTGGCACACATCGATTCGTCAATTACCCCATTTGTCTTCTAGAGCAGAAATATGAGAAGCCTGCAGCACCAACTGAGGCCTAGTGTTTTAATAAAGACAACTTCAGCACGAAAGCAGTTAGACAGACAAAGGGGACTCGATCAGTCACTCCACTGGTACCCCTGCAATGCAAATTCAGTGTGCAGTGGGTTTGCATGGCAGCCGGGTCTAAGGAAGGCCCCCAGGTCTATCATTGTGCTTTAATTGTTTTTATCCATATTGCTTCCTTTGCTGGCTATATATATTTTTTTGTCACAGTATACACTGTTCATTGCCATGGTTATGACCACCCTGCAATCCATCAGTGGTGGTCATGCTTGCACACTGTAGGAAAAAGTGCCAGCGTCTCTGGTGGGCGGGACCGTGGGAGCGCACATAGGCTGGTGCTTTTTTTTATATTGTGCAAGCATGGTCACCGCTGATGGATTGTAGGATGGCTATAATCCCAGGATACGAGCAGTGTATAATGTGATGGAAAAATGAATCAAGCCAGCAAAGGAAGCAATATGGACAATAACAATGCATTAGTACGTGCCTTGTATTAACTTTAGCTACATGATAAATGGCACTTGCTGAAGTGACACAGCTCCTTTAATAGGATGCCTGTCAGTGTTACTCTGATAGTCGTATTACGCTACATTACAGAAATATTGCAGTCATATAGTCAAGCAGTCATATAGTCAAGTCCTATAGATAAACTAAACATTTAAAAAACGCTTAATAAAATATGTAAATTATAAAAAAGATAACTTTTTTCAGATTTAAAAATGCTTTATTATCTCAAAAAATAAAAGTACATACACTGGTATTGCTGTAATTACCAGCGCTATAAAACTAATGAGTTATTTATCCTGCACGCAGCATTATTTTGTCTGCCAGAATGATAGACCCAATAATGAAAACATGATATACCCTATTATAGCTGTTAACCTGGCACCCCACACCTGAGATTCTGTCCCCACATGTAGGCACGGGTGCTGGGCTTCCTCACTTCTCCCCACTGCTGTGTGCCATGCTGACAGGCACGGGCAGCGGGCTTCGTAGCTGTGGTCTACGCTCCTTCCGCCGACATCCCCCTCATGGCTCTGAGCAGAGCTTGCAGTCTGGCTCAGAGTTTCTTCTGTGCATATAGGGCTTGTGCGGGCAGCACGAGCTTGCCTCCTTTCTTCCCCAGCCTATGGCTGATCTGCAAGATGTATTTAAAGGCACCTCCTTCTACAGGAAGGCGCCTGAGCAATTTGGTCGCTAGCCCTATTGTGTGAGTCTGCACCAGACCCTGCTTCTTGTATAAAGAGACTTTGCCTATTTGCTGACTGCCCCTGACCTAGAACTACATTCACAGACTTTGCTTCTTTGCTGTCTGCCTCGACCTCCCCCTTTGTACCCTGACTACACGTCTGCCTGATCAGCCTCTGGCCTCCCAGCGCCCTCTGGGTGTACCTACCACCTGGAGGTCAGTCCAGTGGTTCCACACCGAGGTCCTGGTTACCACATGTCCCTTAGAAGTAGCACCTGTCTATCCTCACCATCAGAGGTATTATGAAGAACAAGGGGTGTACTCATGGAACAGCGGGTTTGTACCCGCTGAACATAACAATAGTCAATAGAGTTCTTCTGGCAACGGTGTCTGTCATATGTTGGATCGGGCACATCCATTTTCTTTTTTCTTTTTCTATATCTGCTACAAGAGCTATCATTTGAAAGCTAACATTCTAGGCTGTAAAACTAACCTTTAACCCTTATATTTCAGTTGTGCCAATCCTCTGATCCACCAACTCCTTTTCTGTCATACAAGATGTCTGCACCAGTGATGGCCAGTTCGCAGTGTTCGCCCGCGAACACATGCGGACTGCCATCTTGATTCACAAGTCCAGCGATGCACAGGTAAGTCCTTACCTGTGCCTGTGTCGCGAGCCGGTCTGAAACAAATGCGGTCCTTGGGAGCAGGCAGTTCCGAGAACAGCCCAATGGAGGCCCCCAGCGGCTGTTCTCGGAACTGCCTGCTCCCGGTGACCGCATTTGATTTCAGACCGGCTCGCGGCACAGGTAAGGACTTACCTGTGCATCGCCGGACTTGTGAATCAAGATGGCAGCCCGCATGTGTTCGTTGGCGAACAATGCGAACTGGCCATCACTGGTCTGCACTACTTCTCATGACCTGATGCATACTGTGAATTTGGTAGCTCAAGACACTTTCTGCTTGTCCAGCCCTGCCCGTGGATTGTCCAGCATTGCAGCATGTCACCAGTGCTGGCCAGTCCGAGGGAAACAGGAAGTGTCTCAGACTACAAAATACACAGTGGAAATCAACCAGTGCTTATAATCTTTATAATTCATTACAGTTTTCCAATTTGTCTGTAAAAAAATGTTGGCTGTCCATGATTTTGGGATAAGTTGTCCCAGAAAAATGAAAAATTCGGTTTGGCAACCCTGGCACAACCTCTTTAAGCAGTTAAATGGTGGGCCAGAAGGAGGAATGTGTTCACACTGGCGTTTTGGCTTTCCGTTTGTGAGATCTGTTCAGGGCTCTCACAAGCGGTCCAAAACGGATCCGTTTGCATTCTAATGCATTCTGAATGGAAAAAGATCCGCTCAGAATCCATCCGTTCAGTCTCCATTTCGCTCTGGAGGTGGACACCAAAACGTCCGTCTGATGAAACTGAGCCAAACGGATCCGTCCTGGCACACAATGTAAGGATACTTTCACACTCGCGTTTGGTGCGGATCATTCATGCACAGATGGATCCATTCAGATAATACAAACGTCTGCATCCGTTCAGAACGGATCCGTTTGTATTATCTTTAACATAGCCAAGACGCTTCAACACCATAGAAAGTCAATGGAGGACTGATCCATTTTTTATTGTGTCATAGAAAACGGATCCGTCACCATTGACTTAAATTGTGTGTCGGAACGGATCCGTTTGGCTCAGTTTCGTCAGACGGACACCAAAACGCTGGTGTCCGCCTCCAAAGCGGAATGGAGACTGAACTGATGCATGCTGAACAGATCCTTATCCATTCAGAATGCATTAGTGCAAAACTGATCCGTTTTGGACCGCTTGTGAGAGCCCTGAACGGATCTCAGAAACGGAAAGCCAAAACGCCAGTGTGAAAGTAGCCTTAGTCAATGGGGACGGATCCGTTTTCACGGATACAATCTTGCACAATAGAAAATGAATCGGTCCTCCATTGACTTTCAATGGTGTTCAATGTCCGTCTTGGCTATGTTTAATATAATACAAACGGATCCGTTCTGAACAGACGCAGACAGTTGTATTATCTGAACGGATCCGTCCATGACGGATCCGCACGAAACGCGAGTGTGAAAGTAGCCTTAACTATACTGAGCTGTAAAATAAGTTACCACTAAATAAATACTAAGTAATAAATGACTGCAGCAGTAATTGAGATTTCGGTGAACAGGATAACTGCTTTCTCCGTACTGCTGTTTTTAAACTGAAGAGACAGCTGTTCTGACAATGTAGGCTTTATGGTTTAACCCACATTCATGCGCCCAGCACAACAGCAACTTCACCTCTCACCTACTTTTCAGCTGTTTTTCAAATAAGAACCCTGTAGAAAAAGCTAAAAAAAGAAAATCGCTTGATGTCAAAGACTGACATTAACATTTTTTTCAGGTCACGCAGATTCAGCACTGTAAAGTCTCGTGCCTACAGCAAATTAACCCTAATCATTTTCCAGGTTTCTATTTTTTCTTAACGGCTGAAAGCGGTGAACATGAGTTATCACTTCTTTCATTAGCAATCTGCAGGGACTAGAGTTGAGCGAACACCTGGATGTTCGGGTTCGAGAAGTTCGGCCGAACATCCCGGAAATGTTCGGGTTCGGGATCCGAACCCGATCCGAACTTCGTCCCGAACCCGAACCCCATTGAAGTCAATGGGGACCCGAACTTTTCGGCACTAAAACGGCTGTAAAACAGCCCAGGAAAGGGCTAGAGGGCTGCAAAAGGCAGCAACATGTAGGTAAATCCCCTGCAAACAAATGTGGATAGGGAAATTAATTAAAATAAAAATTAAATAAATAAAAATTAACCAAAATCAATTGGAGAGAGGTTCCATAGCAGAGAATCTGGCTTCCCGTCACCCACCACTGGAACAGTCCATTCTCAGATATTTAGGCCCCGGCACCCAGGCAGAGGAGAGAGGTCCCGTAACAGACAATCTGGCTTCATGTCAGCAGAGAATCAGTCTTCATGTCATAGCAGAGAATCAGGCTTCACGTCACCCACCACTGTAAGAGTCCATTTTCATAAATTTAGGCCCAGCACCCAGGCAGAGGAGAGAGGTCCCGTAACAGAGGATCTGGCTTCATGTCAGCAGAGAATCAGTCTGCATGTCATAGCAGAGAATCAGGCTTCACGTCAGCCACCACTGCAACAGTCCATTGTCATAAATTTAGGCCCAGCACCCAGGCAGAGGAGAGAGGTCCCGTAACAGAGGATCTGGCTTCATGTCAGCAGAGAATCAGTCTGCATGTCATAGCAGAGAATCAGGCTTCACGTCAGCCACCACTGCAACAGTCCATTGTCATAAATTTAGGCCCAGCACCCAGGCAGAGGAGAGAGGTCCCGTAACAGAGGATCTGGCTTCATGTCAGCAGAGAATCAGTCTGCATGTCATAGCAGAGATTCAGGCTTCACGTCAGCCACCACTGCAACAGTCCATTGTCATAAATTTAGGCCCAGCACCCAGGCAGAGGAGAGAGGTCCCGTAACAGAGGATCTGGCTTCATGTCAGCAGAGAATCAGTCTGCATGTCATAGCAGAGAATCAGGCTTCACGTCAGCCACCACTGCAACAGTCCATTGTCATAAATTTAGGCCCAGCACCCAGGCAGAGGAGAGAGGTCCCGTAACAGACAATCTGGCTTCATGTCAGCAGAGAATCAGTCTGCATGTCATAGCAGAGAATCAGGCTTCACGTCAGCCACCACTGCAACAGTCCATTGTCATAAATTTAGGCCCAGCACCCAGGCAGAGGAGAGAGGTCCCGTAACAGACAATCTGGCTTCATGTCAGCAGAGAATCAGTCTGCATGTCATAGCAGAGAATGAGGCTTCACGTCACCCACCACTGCAACAGTCCATTGGCATATATTTAGGCCTAGCACACAGGCAGAGCAGAGAGGTCCCGTAACAGACAATCTGGCTTCATGACAGCAGAGAATCAGTCTGCATGTCATAGCAGAGAATGAGGCTTCACGTCACCCACCACTGCAACAGTCCATTGGCATATATTTAGGCCTAGCACACAGGCAGAGCAGAGAGGTCCCGTAACAGAGGATCTGGCTTCATGTCAGCAGAGAATCAGTCTGCATGTCATAGCAGAGAATCAGGCTTCACGTCAGCCACCACTGCAACAGTCCATTGTCATAAATTTAGGCCCAGCACCCAGGCAGAGGAGAGAGGTCCCGTAACAGACAATCTGGCTTCATGTCAGCAGAGAATCAGTCTGCATGTCATAGCAGAGAATGAGGCTTCACGTCACCCACCACTGCAACAGTCCATTGGCATATATTTAGGCCTAGCACACAGGCAGAGCAGAGAGGTCCCGTAACAGACAATCTGGCTTCATGACAGCAGAGAATCAGTCTGCATGTCATAGCAGAGAATGAGGCTTCACGTCACCCACCACTGCAACAGTCCATTGGCATATATTTAGGCCTAGCACACAGGCAGAGCAGAGAGGTCCCGTAACAGACGATCTGGCTTCATGTCAGCAGAGAATCAGTCTGCATGTCATAGCAGAGAATGAGGCTTCACGTCAGCCACCACTGCAACAGTCCATTGGCATATATTTAGGCCTAGCACACAGGCAGAGGAGAGAGGTCCCGTAACAGACAATCTGGCTTCATGTCAGCAGAGAATCAGTCTGCATGTCATAGCAGAGAATGAGGCTTCACGTCACCCACCACTGCAACAGTCCATTGGCATATATTTAGGCCTAGCACACAGGCAGAGCAGAGAGGTCCCGTAACAGACGATCTGGCTTCATGTCAGCAGAGAATCAGTCTGCATGTCATAGCAGAGAATGAGGCTTCACGTCACCCACCACTGCAACAGTCCATTGGCATATATTTAGGCCTAGCACACAGGCAGAGCAGAGAGGTCCCGTAACAGACGATCTGGCTTCATGTCAGCAGAGAATCAGTCTGCATGTCATAGCAGAGAATGAGGCTTCACGTCACCCACCACTGCAACAGTCCATTGGCATATATTTAGGCCTAGCACACAGGCAGAGCAGAGAGGTCCCGTAACAGACAATCTGGCTTCATGTCAGCAGAGAATCAGTCTGCATGTCATAGCAGAGAATCAGGCTTCACGTCAGCCACCACTGCAACAGTCCATTGTCATAAATTTAGGCCCAGCACCCAGGCAGAGGAGAGAGGTCCCGTAACAGACAATCTGGCTTCATGTCAGCAGAGAATTAGTCTGCATGTCATAGCAGAGAATCAGGCTTCATGTCAGCCACCACTGCAACAGTCCATTGGCATATATTTAGGCCTAGCACACAGGCAGAGGAGAGGTTCATTCAACTTTGGGTAGCCTCGCAATATAATGGTAAAATGAAAATAAAAATAGGATTGAATGAGGAAGTGCCCTGGAGTCCAATAATATATGGTTATGGGGAGGTAGTTAATGTCTAATCTGGACAAGGGACGGACAGGTCCTGTGGGATCCATGCCTGGTTCATTTTTATGAACGTCAGCTTGTCCACATTGGCTGTAGACAGGCGGCTGCGTTTGTCTGTAATGACGCCCCCTGCCGTGCTGAATACACGTTCAGACAAAACGCTGGCTGCCGGGCAGGCCAGCACCTCCAAGGCATAAAAGGCTAGCTCTGGCCACGTGGACAATTTAGAGACCCAGAAGTTGAATGGGGCCGAACCATCAGTCAGTACGTGGAGGGGTGTGCACACGTACTGTTCCACCATGTTAGTGAAATGTTGCCTCCTGCTAACACGTTGCGTATCAGGTGGTGGTGCAGTTAGCTGTGGCGTGTTGACAAAAGTTTTCCACATCTCTGCCATGCTAACCCTGCCCTCAGAGGAGCTGGCCGTGACACAGCTGCCTTGGCGACCTCTTGCTCCTCCTCTGCCTTGGCCTTGGGCTTCCACTTGTTCCCCTGTGACATTTGGGAATGCTCTCAGTAGCGCGTCTACCAACGTGCGCTTGTACTCGCGCATCTTCCTATCACGCTCCAGTGCAGGAAGTAAGGTGGGCACATTGTCTTTGTAGCGTGGATCCAGCAGGGTGGCAACCCAGTAGTCCGCACAGGTTAAAATGTGGGCAACTCTGCTGTCGTTGCGCAGGCACTGCAGCATGTAGTCGCTCATGTGTGCCAGGCTGCCCAGGGGTAAGGACAAGCTGTCCTCTGTGGGAGGCGTATCGTCATCGTCCTGCCTTTCCCCCCAGCCACGCACCAGTGATGGACCCGAGCTGCGTTGGGTGCCACCCCGCTGTGACCATGCTTCATCCTCATCCTCCTCCACCTCCTCCTCATCCTCGTCCTCCTCGTCCTCCAGTAGTGGGCCCTGTCTGGCCACATTTGTACCTGGCCTCTGCTGTTGCCAAAAACCTCCCTCTGAGTCACTTCGAAGAGACTGGCCTGAAAGTGCTAAAAATGACCCCTCTTCCTCCTCCTCCTCCTCCTCCTCCTGGGCCACCTCCTCTTCCATCATCGCCCTAAGTGTTTTCTCAAGGAGACATAGAAGTGGTATTGTAACGCTGATAACGGTGTCATCGCCACTGGCCATGTTGGTGGAGTACTCGAAACAGCGCAACAGGGCACACAGGTCTCGCATGGAGGCCCAGTCATTGGTGGTGAAGTGGTGCTGTTCTGTAGTGCGACTGACCCGTGCGTGCTGCAGCTGAAACTCCACTATGGCCTGCTGCTGCTCGCACAGTCTGTCCAGCATGTGCAAGGTGGAGTTCCACCTGGTGGGCACGTCGCATATGAGGCGGTGAGCGGGAAGGCCGAAGTTACGCTGTAGCGCAGACAGGCGAGCAGCAGCAGGATGTGAACGCCGGAAGCGCGAACAGACGGCCCGCACTTTATGCAGCAGCTCTGACATGTCGGGGTAGTTGTGAATGAACTTCTGCACCACCAAATTCAGCACATGCGCCAAGCAAGGGATGTGCGTCAAATTGGCTAGTCCCAGAGCTGCAACGAGATTTCGCCTATTATCACACACCACCAGGCCGGGCTTGAGGCTCACCGGCAGCAACCACTCGTCGGTCTGTTGTTCAATACCCCGCCACAACTCCTGTGCGGTGTGGGGCCTGTCCCCCAAACATATGAGTTTCAGAATGGCCTGCTGACGTTTACCCCGGGCTGTGCTGAAGTTGGTGGTGAAGGTGTGTGGCTGACTGGATGAGCAGGTGGAAGAAGAGGAGGAGGAAGCCGAGAAGGAGGAGGTGGCAACAGGAGGCAAAGAATGTTGCCCTGCGATCCTTGGCGGCGGAAGGACGTGCGCCAAACAGCTCTCCGCCTGGGGCCCAGCTGCCACTACATTTACCCAGTGTGCAGTTAGGGAGATATAGCGTCCCTGGCCGTGCTTACTGGTCCACGTATCTGTGGTTAGGTGGACCTTGCTACAGATGGCGTTGCGCAGTGCACACTTGATTTTATCGGATACTTGGTTGTGCAGGGAAGGCACGGCTCTCTTGGAGAAGTAGTGCCGGCTGGGAACAACATACTGTGGGACAGCAAGCGACATGAGCTGTTTGAAGCTGTCTGTGTCCACCAGCCTAAATGACAGCATTTCATAGGCCAGTAGTTTAGAAATGCTGGCATTCAGGGCCAGGGATCGAGGGTGGCTAGGTGGGAATTTACGCTTTCTATCAAATGTTTGTGAGATGGAGAGCTGAACGCTGGCGTGTGACATGGTTGAGACGCTTGGTGACGGAGGTGGTGGTGGTGGTGTTGGTGGTACATCCCCTGTTTGCTGGGCGGCAGGTGCCAACGTTCCTCCAGAGGCGGAGGAAGAGGCCGAGGCGGCAGCAGCAGAATAGGCCGAGGCGGCAGCAGCAGAAGAGGTAGCAGGGGGAGCCTGAGTGACTTCCTTGGTTTTAAGGTGTTTACTCCACTGCAGTTCATGCTTTGCATGCAGGTGCCTGGTCATGCAGGTTGTGCTCAGGTTCAGAACGTTAATGCCTCGCTTCAGGCTCTGATGGCACAGCGTGCAAACCACTCGGGTCTTGTCGTCAGCACATTGTTTGAAGAAGTGCCATGCCAGGGAACTCCTTGAAGCTGCCTTTGGGGTGCTCGGTCCCAGATGGCGGCGGTCAGTAGCAGGCGGGGTCTCTTGGCGGCGGGTGTTCTGCTTTTGCCCACTGCTCCCTCTTTTGCTACGCTGTTGGCTCGGTCTCACCACTGCCTCTTCCTCCGAACTGTGAAAGTCAGTGGCACGACCTTCATTCCATGTGGGGTCTAGGACCTCATCGTCCCCTGCATCGTCTTCCACCCAGTCTTGATCCCTGACCTCCTGTTCAGTCTGCACACTGCAGAAAGACGCAGCAGTTGGCACCTGTGTTTCGTCATCATCAGAGACATGCTGAGGTGGTATTCCCATGTCCTCATCATCAGGAAACATAAGTGGTTGTGCGTCAGTGCATTCTATGTCTTTCACCGCTGGGGAAGGGCTAGGTGGATGCCCTTGGGAAACCCTGCCAGCGGAGTCTTCAAACAGCATAAGAGACTGCTGCATAACTTGAGGCTGAGACAGTTTCCCTGGTATGCATGGGGGTGATGTGACAGACTGATGGGGTTGGTTTTCAGGCGCCATCTGTGCGCTTTCTGCAGAAGACTGGGTGGGAGATAATGTGAACGTGCTGGATCCACTGTCGGCCACCCAATTGACTAATGCCTGTACCTGCTCAGGCCTTACCATCCTTAGAACGGCATTGGGCCCCACCATATATCGCTGTAAATTCTGGCGGCTACTGGGACCTGAGGTAGTTGGTACACTAGGACGTGTGGATGTGGCAGAACGGCCACGTCCTCTCCCAGCACCAGAGGGTCCACTAACACCACCACGACCATGTCCACGTCCGCGTCCCTTACTAGATGTTTTTCTCATTGTTATGGTTCACCACAACAACAAATATATTATTTGGCCCAATGTATTGTATTCAAATTCAGCGGGATATAAATTTGAGGCCTAGTATTTAGGCGCTGGGTGACCGGTATGGATTTAGTGACAGAATTAGACTTGGAAATGCACAGAAGCGTGTGTGTGTGAAGTTATTCTGAATGACCCAATGTGCACCTTGAATATTATATACCCTTTTAGGGATAGATTTCAAATAGCTCTGATATAGCAGAAACCACTAAATTATGAAATTGTTAAATTGGGAATTGTATTTAAACCCAGAACAAAAAATGTGCTTTGACGGACACTAAATAACTTTCCCAGCCACAACAGGACAGCGTTAACGAGAGATTTAGCAGGATATAAATTTGAGGCCTAGTATTTAGGCGCTGGGTGACAGGTATGGGTTTAGTGACAGAATTAGACTTAGAAATACACAGTAGCGGGTGTGTGTGAAGTTATTCTGAATGACCCAATGTGCACCTTGAATATTATATACCCTTTTAGGGATAGATTTCAAATAGCTCTGATATAGCAGAAACCACTAAATTATGAAATTGCTAAATTGGGAATTGTATTTCAACCCAGAACAAAAAATGTGCTTTGACGGACACTAAATAACTTTCCCAGCCACAACAGGACAGCGTTAACGAGAGATTTAGCAGGATATAAATTTGAGGCCTAGTATTTAGGCGCTGGGTGACAGGTATGGGTTTAGTGACAGAATTAGACTTGGAAATACACAGTAGCGGGTGTGTGTGAAGTTATTCTGAATGACCCAATGTGCACCTTGAATATTATATACCCTTTTAGGGATAGATTTCAAATAGCTCTGATATAGCAGAAACCACTAAATTATGAAATTGTTAAATTGGGAATTGTATTTAAACCCAGAACAAAAAATGTGCTTTGACGGACACTAAATAACTTTCCCAGCCACAACAGGACAGCGTTAACGAGAGATTTAGCAGGATATAAATTTGAGGCCTAGTATTTAGGCGCTGGGTGACAGGTATGGGTTTAGTGACAGAATTAGACTTAGAAATACACAGTAGCGGGTGTGTGTGAAGTTATTCTGAATGACCCAATGTGCACCTTGAATATTATATACCCTTTTAGGGATAGATTTCAAATAGCTCTGATATAGCAGAAACCACTAAATTATGAAATTGCTAAATTGGGAATTGTATTTCAACCCAGAACAAAAAATGTGCTTTGACGGACACTAAATAACTTTCCCAGCCACAACAGGACAGCGTTAACGAGAGATTTAGCAGGATATAAATTTGAGGCCTAGTATTTAGGCGCTGGGTGACAGGTATGGGTTTAGTGACAGAATTAGACTTGGAAATACACAGTAGCGGGTGTGTGTGAAGTTATTCTGAATGACCCAATGTGCACCTTGAATATTATATACCCTTTTAGGGATAGATTTCAAATAGCTCTGATATAGCAGAAACCACTAAATTATGAAATTGCTAAATTGGGAATTGTATTTCAACCCAGAACAAAAAATGTGCTTTGACGGACACTAAATAACTTTCCCAGCCACAACAGGACAGCGTTAACGAGAGATTTAGCAGGATATAAATTTGAGGCCTAGTATTTAGGCGCTGGGTGACAGGTATGGGTTTAGTGACAGAATTAGACTTGGAAATACACAGTAGCGGGTGTGTGTGAAGTTATTCTGAATGACCCAATGTGCACCTTGAATATTATATACCCTTTTAGGGATAGATTTCAAATAGCTCTGATATAGCAGAAACCACTAAATTATGAAATTGTTAAATTGGGAATTGTATTTAAACCCAGAACAAAAAATGTGCTTTGACGGACACTAAATAACTTTCCCAGCCACAACAGGACAGCGTTAACGAGAGATTTAGCAGGATATAAATTTGAGGCCTAGTATTTAGGCGCTGGGTGACAGGTATGGGTTTAGTGACAGAATTAGACTTAGAAATACACAGTAGCGGGTGTGTGTGAAGTTATTCTGAATGACCCAATGTGCACCTTGAATATTATATACCCTTTTAGGGATAGATTTCAAATAGCTCTGATATAGCAGAAACCACTAAATTATGAAATTGCTAAATTGGGAATTGTATTTCAACCCAGAACAAAAAATGTGCTTTGACGGACACTAAATAACTTTCCCAGCCACAACAGGACAGCGTTAACGAGAGATTTAGCAGGATATAAATTTGAGGCCTAGTATTTAGGCGCTGGGTGACAGGTATGGGTTTAGTGACAGAATTAGACTTGGAAATACACAGTAGCGGGTGTGTGTGAAGTTATTCTGAATGACCCAATGTGCACCTTGAATATTATATACCCTTTTAGGGATAGATTTCAAATAGCTCTGATATAGCAGAAACCACTAAATTATGAAATTGTTAAATTGGGAATTGTATTTAAACCCAGAACAAAAAATGTGCTTTGACGGACACTAAATAACTTTCCCAGCCACAACAGGACAGCGTTAACGAGAGATTTAGCAGGATATAAATTTGAGGCCTAGTATTTAGGCGCTGGGTGACAGGTATGGGTTTAGTGACAGAATTAGACTTAGAAATACACAGTAGCGGGTGTGTGTGAAGTTATTCTGAATGACCCAATGTGCACCTTGAATATTATATACCCTTTTAGGGATAGATTTCAAATAGCTCTGATATAGCAGAAACCACTAAATTATGAAATTGCTAAATTAGGAATTGTATTTCAACCCAGAACAAAAAATGTGCTTTGACGGACACTAAATAACTTTCCCAGCCACAACAGGACAGCGTTAACGAGAGATTTAGCAGGATATAAATTTGAGGCCTAGTATTTAGGCGCTGGGTGACAGGTATGGGTTTAGTGACAGAATTAGACTTGGAAATACACAGTAGCGGGTGTGTGTGAAGTTATTCTGAATGACCCAATGTGCACCTTGAATATTATATACCCTTTTAGGGATAGATTTCAAATAGCTCTGATATAGCAGAAACCACTAAATTATGAAATTGTTAAATTGGGAATTGTATTTAAACCCAGAACAAAAAATGTGCTTTGACGGACACTAAATAACTTTCCCAGCCACAACAGGACAGCGTTAACGAGAGATTTAGCAGGATATAAATTTGAGGCCTAGTATTTAGGCGCTGGGTGACAGGTATGGTTTAGTGACAGAATTAGACTTAGAAATACACAGTAGCGGGTGTGTGTGAAGTTATTCTGAATGACCCAATGTGCACCTTGAATATTATATACCCTTTTAGGGATAGATTTCAAATAGCTCTGATATAGCAGAAACCACTAAATTATGAAATTGCTAAATTGGGAATTGTATTTCAACCCAGAACAAAAAATGTGCTTTGACGGACACTAAATAACTTTCCCAGCCACAACAGGACAGCGTTAACGAGAGATTTAGCAGGATATAAATTTGAGGCCTAGTATTTAGGCGCTGGGTGACAGGTATGGGTTTAGTGACAGAATTAGACTTGGAAATACACAGTAGCGGGTGTGTGTGAAGTTATTCTGAATGACCCAATGTGCACCTTGAATATTATATACCCTTTTAGGGATAGATTTCAAATAGCTCTGATATAGCAGAAACCACTAAATTATGAAATTGTTAAATTGGGAATTGTATTTAAACCCAGAACAAAAAATGTGCTTTGACGGACACTAAATAACTTTCCCAGCCACAACAGGACAGCGTTAACGAGAGATTTAGCAGGATATAAATTTGAGGCCTAGTATTTAGGCGCTGGGTGACAGGTATGGGTTTAGTGACAGAATTAGACTTAGAAATACACAGTAGCGGGTGTGTGTGAAGTTATTCTGAATGACCCAATGTGCACCTTGAATATTATATACCCTTTTAGGGATAGATTTCAAATAGCTCTGATATAGCAGAAACCACTAAATTATGAAATTGCTAAATTGGGAATTGTATTTCAACCCAGAACAAAAAATGTGCTTTGACGGACACTAAATAACTTTCCCAGCCACAACAGGACAGCGTTAACGAGAGATTTAGCAGGATATAAATTTGAGGCCTAGTATTTAGGCGCTGGGTGACAGGTATGGGTTTAGTGACAGAATTAGACTTAGAAATACACAGTAGCGGGTGTGTGTGAAGTTATTCTGAATGACCCAATGTGCACCTTGAATATTATATACCCTTTTAGGGATAGATTTCAAATAGCTCTGATATAGCAGGAACCACTAAATTATGAAATTGCTAAATTGGGAATTGTACTTCAACCCAGAACAAAAAATGTGCTTTGACGGACACTAAATAACTTTCCCAGCCACAACAGGACAGCGGTAACGAGAGATTTAGCGGGATATAAATTTGAGGCCTAGTATTTAGGCGCTGGGTGACCGGTATGGATTTAGTGACAGAATTAGACTGGGATATGGCCAAAAAATAACCACACTATTGCTGGTTAAATGCACTTGGTGACGGGCGCAGCTTGCCCCTGATTTAGTATATGGCCAAAAAATGAACAGACTATTGCTGGTTAAATGCACTTGGTGTCACAGCTTGACGCACCACACTACTGAGGGTTAAATGCACTTGGTGACGGGCGCAGCTTGCCCCTGATGTAGTATATGGCCAAAAAATGAACAGACTATTGCTGGTTAAATGCACTTGGTGTGACAGCTTCACCCTGATGTAGGCTTTAGCCAAAAAACAACCACACCATTGAGGGTTAAATGCACTTGGTGACAGGCGCAGCTTGCCCCTGATTTAGTATATGGCCAAAAAAATGAACAGACTATTGCTGGTTAAATGCACTTGGTGTGACAGCTTCACCCTGATGTAGGCTTTAGCCAAAAAACAACCACACCATTGAGGGTTAAATGCACTTGGTCGCAGCTTGGATGCACTTGGTCGCAGCACCGCACAAGACACAAAATGGCCGCCGATCACCCCAGAAAAAAGTGACTGACAAACGGTCTGGGCAGCCTAAAAACAGTGAGTGAGCATTTGAATTTCAGCAGCTCAATGATGCACAGCTGCAGATCGATCGATTAATCAAGTGAAGTCCTTTGGAGGAGTTAATCTGCCTAATCTCGCCCTACTGTCGCATCCGCAACCTCTCCCTACGCTAATCAGAGCAGAGTGACGGGCGGCGCTATGTGACTCCAGCTTAAATAGAGGCTGGGTCACATGGTGCTCTGGCCAATCACAGCCATGCCAATAGTAGGCATGGCTGTGACGGCCTCTTGGGGCAAGTAGTATGACGCTTGTTGATTGGCTGCTTTGCAGCCTTTCAAAAAGCGCCAAGAAAGCGTCACAAAAGCGCCAAGAAAGCGACGAACACCGAACCCGAACCCGGACTTTTACGAAAATGTCCGGGTTCGGGTCCGTGTCACGGACACCCCAAAATTCGGTACGAACCCGAACTATACAGTTCGAGTTCGCTCATCCCTAGCAGGGACGTGTCTCCTCACAGGATCATGGTGTAGCTTTTAATAAAGCCTATCTCCACTGAAAATAAGATGAGCCTTGTGCAGTGATTTCCAACTAGCAGCAGACAGGGGTCCCAGGCAAAGGCGGCTCTAGACTTTGTGAGGCCTTAGGCGAAACTCAAACATGAGGCCCCACGAAGATCGTCGGGATGCCCGTGTTCTCCCGTACGGCGCCACGGCTCAGTCCTCTAGAAATAAGCTGTGTCAACCACCGCACGGAGCAGTGGTGTGGTCAACACTCCCCCTCCATGTATCTCTATGGAAGACTCGGAGATACGCAAGTGCTATATCTGCGGCTCTCCCATAGATACATTAAGGGGGAGTGTTGACCACTGCTCCAAGCACAAGGAGATCCGGAGTACCATACAGGAGATCGTCGGGGATCCCAACGGCCAGACCCCCTTTCCCCCGATTAGACACTTATCTCATATCCTTTGAATAGGGGATTTATTTTCCTATCCCGGAGTACCCCTTTAATATGCAGTGACATCACAGTAAAGGGTTAATATGCACAGTGACAACACAGTACAGGGCTTATATTCACAGTGCATATTAACACTTTGCATTAACCCTGGCATAGTTCTCTAAATCGACCCTCCCCCCGCACACACACACATTTTGCTGTACTCGCTATACAGCAGCACATACCTGTTACATCCAGGGCCTTCCAGGTGACGTCTCCTCCGATGTAGATCTTCTCTGTCATCATCTTCTCCATTCAGTCCGGACACTTCTCTCAGCCGCCTCATCTCTGCAGAGTGTGACACACAGACATCTTAGCTTCCTTACTTTTCTATCATCATCCCCCAACCTGGAGCCCCCACAGTGTTATCCTGCTGCTTGCTGTGCCCCCAATACCCCCAAATACTATCCTAAAGAAATATGAGTGCCCCATAGTAATAGTGCTCCTCATAGTCCCACCAATAGTAATTCCCTTCTAGAATGCCCTCATTAGTAATACTGCCCCTACAGTGCTCCCATTATGTAATCTGCCCCACACTATGTAATTTGCTCCCATTATGTAATCTGCCCCACACTATGTAATTTGCTCCCATTATGTAATCTGCCCCACACTATGTAATTTGCTCTCATTATGTAATCTGCCCCACACTATGTAATTTGTGCCCATTAAGTAATTTGCCCCCCACATTCTCCCCATTAAGTAATTTGCCCCCCACGCTGCCCCATTAAGTAATTTGCCCCCCACACTGCCCCCATTAAGTAATTTGCCCCCTAAACTGCCCCCATTAAGTAATTTGCCCCCCACACTGCCCCCATTAATTTGTTTGCCACACTGCCCCCATTAATTTGTCAGCCACACTGCCCCATCATGTAATTTGCCCCATACACTGCCCCCATTAAGTAATTTGCCCGCCAGGAAGGGGGGACTCAGGGGGGGTACAGCAGCCAGCAGGACAAGGACACACACCTGAACACCTTGGAGGATTCTTCTTCGGTTCGGTGGCACCAGTCCACACTCCACAGTGACAGTCCACCACCACTGACTGTCTTCAGGGCGGCGCTGGCGGCAGCCAGAACGGTCGGGTCGGGTCACTGGACAACAGACACAGCCGGTGGGGTGAGCAGGGACCTGGCGGCTGGTGCTCCTTCTTTCCCTGCCTGCCCAGAGCTCTGGGGCGGGGCGGGTCTGCCGTTGCATTTAGAGACGTGCCTGTGCGGCGGCACGCTCTGAGCCCCAGCAGCCTCTGCTCTCTTAAAGAGGCAGAGAGCAGAGGGGCTCGAGCGGCCTGGCCGTGGCGGCTTGTCTTAAGTTAATGTCTCCACTAGGTCCGGAGAAGCAGAGTGCAGACAACTAAATTGCGGCGGTGTCAGGTGCTGGTGGGAGCCACAGCGAGGCCCCCACCAGCGCGAGGCCTTAGGCGGCGGTCTAAGTGGCCTAATGGAAGAGCTGCCTCTGGTCCCAGGAGTCACTTGGGATTTGGGTCCAGTAATTCACCCATTTTCTGGACCTGCTGCACTCAACTGTATCTGTGTCCAAAGGTTACACTGTTAACTGTAACGGACAAGAGCACCGTTACTTTCCTGCCCTGCCTTTTGGTGCTTTTTTTATGCAGACTGCACAACTGCCAGCTGTGAAGTTCAGCAGGAGTAGGCCTGACCAGGCCTGAATCACTGGATGATATTGTGGGACCAGGGACAGATGAGTATGTTTGCACAGGGACACAGAGCGTGAGGTACTATGTAAAGGGGGCAGAGATCCTGGCACTGGCACAGACCAAGGGCACTATATAAAGGGGCACAGAGCAAGGACCGCTATATAAAGGGGGCACAGGACACATGGCACTATATGCAGGAGGCACAGAGCATGAGGCATTATATATGGAGGAACTGAGTGTTTGACGCTATCTACAGGACCACCAAGCATGTGGCATTACCATTATGGTTGCTGTGTGCATGGCATTTTATTTTCAAGGGGCATACGTATTATGTGACATGATTGTATTCAGTTGCAAAGTGTATTCTGCTATTATATTCTGGGCACACTGTGAGGCACTAAGAAGAGTTTGTATACAGAGATGAGTTGTGGCCAGGAGAAGTCATTATGGTGGTCTGAGTTGGATGGAAAGAAAAGGAAGAGAATAACTGCAGAGGAAACATAACGTGTAAGTCACTAAATGTAAATATCTATTCTGCCACTAACTCCATCTGATCAGATAGCTGGTAGCATTTTTTTTTGTGAATCAATGTCTCCCAATAAACCTTTACACCTTGTTTGGTTCTGGTGCTGTATTTATGTCCTCAACTTGGTTCTGGTGCTGCATATATGTACTGATGTTGGTTTTAGTGCTGTATTTCTGTAATGAGCTTGATTATGATGCTGTATGTATGTCCTAAACTGCATGGCTCTGGTGTTGTACTTATGTAATGAGCTTGGTAATAGTGATGGTTTTTATGTAATCAGCTTGGTATGGCACCGTATCTATGCTACTACTCTTAAGGCAAATGTGTTACCCAGATAGTGATACATTTACTTTCCTGATCTGTTTTTATTTTCTAATTGTAGATTATTGTATTTCTTGAACATGATTATGGGACAGCCATTTTGCCTGAACAACATTTAGCGATATGCCTTATATAGACACAATGATCAAGAGGGGACCCTATTGACTTCTATGGGAGAGTTTTCTAGGCATGTTCTGTGACCTATGCAGAGGTCATTGTACAAGGAAAGTATGGATAAGCTTTGATAATAACCCATTGTGAATGGTGGATCATGTATAATTACATATGTGATATCTTTCATTGTATCCTGCAGAATTTTAGGAATTTTCTTAAGAAAATAGATAGTGACATGGAAAATTAAAAAATAACATCAAAAACTCTTTAAAATTCTTCTTCATATGTTTGTTCCAACATGTCCTATTCTCGTCCGTTTTACAGACAATAATAGACATGCAACATGCCGTTCCCCAGGGGAGAACACGTTAGGTTCACGGTGGGCCGACGGGTGCAACAATTCATCGGTTACTCGCAGTTAGCAGATGCCTCCCTGGGCCAGCAGTGCAGTGAAGGGGAGAACAGCACCAGATTCTCCGGGGCACACCCTATTACAGGGGACACCGGCCAGGTGGTGATCGAGGTACCCTTGATGGTGATTGGATTTTCTGGGTGCTTGTGTGGCTGGGCACCTGAATTAGGTAGTGTCGTGACGCCAGCACCTTGGTGGTACAAATTGATGAGAGTGGTTGTAGTATGGAGATAGAAGAATGAGGCAAGGTTTGAATCCAACTAAGAACTTTACTGTAACCAGGATCTTGACATGCAGTTTACATCCAGTTATAAACAGTCTCTTATGAACATGTAGGTAGGATGTGGCAAATCCCAGTAACAGGCTGTATATGTGGCTATCTCTCAGGCTACAGTAGGAGGTTGTGTACTAACTGGTATTCAGCTCTTTGCCTTGCTCAAATCTCAGTAAGGGTGACTCAAGTCCTCGTCCTCTACACACAAGTGATGCAACAGATGGCCTATCTGCCGTTGAAGTAACGGTGAGGCTTGCCGGAAGCTAATAAATCCTTCACCTTGATACAAAGGCACCTAGAATAATGGCTATTGTCCTTCCTTTGTCTTTCCACAATAAACTTAGTAAAATCCTCTTGGCTCTCCGGAAGAGTAGACGGTAGAATAAAGACTTCACCTCTGCCTATGTTCCTTGCTTGACACTGAGACAATGAATTGGCTCCTCTGGGCCGTGGAGCCCAAGAGAGAGCTGAGAGAAGGGGGACCTCTCCTTCCTCCTTGCTCCTCACTCCATCTCCTTCAACTCCCACACTCTAAACACTCCCTAACTAGCCTGGACTGTGCTATATATACTGTGGTGCTACCCCCATCTAGTGGTGGAATGTATATAGTGCACCTGACAGCCTGGTAACAGGGATTCTACATAAGAATGAAATACAGCATGATATAACAAGCTTTTGCAGTGCCCACATACACTAGTGGGACGCTGCAGACATTCTTAACATAGGGCGAGATGTGTGGAATGGGAAATTGCATTTTTATTGTTGTCATTTGATATTCATATAAAATCCATGGCTCCTCTTTTTGAATAAGTACTTTATGAAAACAACACAGTGGGGGTCATTTACTAACTGTTTGGTGTATATCTGTCACAGATTGTGGCACAAAGGTTATTTGAGTTGCAATCTGCAACTTTTTCCTGCTCACACCAGGTCTAAAAAAGGGGGGGTGGTATGGGCAGGGAAGGGGGCCTGACGGCATGCCCGTATCGTATATCAGTTTCTAAGCCTGTTTCGGGCGTAGAAAATGGTCTAAATCTACGCCAGCAAGAGAGTAGATTTAGACAGGCGGTGAATACACTGAAGTTATGTAAAGACTAAAGGGGTATTAAGACTGGCATCTAAAACGCCCTGTCTTAATAAATTACCCCCAGTATATTTGGGTGTTTTATGGTACTTAGATATTGATAGCCTATCCTATAATGTTGGTAGGGGTCCGACATCTAGCACCCCCACAGATCAGTTGTTTTGGGCAGCTGCTGGAAGCTATACAGTGGGTGGAGATGGAAGCACAAGGTTCAGCCCACTGTACAGTTGTCGTTCTGGGGTATTGCAGTTCAGTTCCCATACAAGAGCTGATCTGCAGCATGCTAACACCACACCAGAAACTACACAGTGCATGGGGACTTCCTTCTACTGCATAGTGTTAGGCGCCGGTAGCTGACCAAAATAGCTGATTAGTGGGGGTGCCAGGTCTCGGACCACTACAATCTGATATTAATGACATATCCTGAGGATAAGCCATTAGTATCTCAGTCCCAGAAAAACTCTTTAATTCAGGGGTCTCAAACTCTTCTGATTATATGGGCCGCACATAGAAAAAATGTACAGTTGACGGTCTGTGTGCATTTCGAAATATGATACAATACACGTCTCACAGACCAGGTCACACTGGGAATGATGTCAAGAGCTCCCCTAGTGGTGAGAACAGTGGGATTAAAGAGGTATCACTATTTTTGTGGCATTTTAATCCGTTTTCAAAAATATATTTCAAATGGCTGAATGACCCCTTCCTAATAAAGACCCCAGATAAGATCCCAAAACTAATACAGAATCCCAGACTAGACCCCATAATTAATACAGACCCCCAGACCAGACCTTAAAATTAACACAAGTTCATACAGACTCCACATTACAACCTAAATCAGCCCCAAAATTTATATAGACCCCAGATCAGCCCAGACATTCATACAGACTACAGATCAGCCCACAAATGTATACAGACCCCAAATCAGCCCACAAATTTATACAGACTACAGATTACACCACAAATCCGCCCCCAAACTCATACAACCCCAGAACAGACCCTAAATTTATAGAGATCCAGGATTATACCTTAAATCAGTCCCCAAATTAATACAGACCCTAGATCAGACCCCAAACTTATACAGAATCCAGATCAGACCTAGATTACACTCCAAATCAGCCTCAAATTCATACAGACTTCAGATCAGATCCCCAAATTTGTACAACACCAAAACAGACCGCTGCTCCCCCTATAACCCCCACCCAACACCTCCATCCCCTAAATGCAGACCTCAGAATAGACAAAAAAAAAGAACTCGCCACCTCCTGGCGCGCCGTCGCCAGTCTGGCTCTTCAGCACAGCACTGTGTCCTGGTGCCAGCTATTCACTTTCAGGACATAGAGCAGGACCAGGGATGGGTGAGTAATGTCAACACCGCAATAGTGGTGCCATAGTCACTCCTTCTTTCCTGTACTAATGTGCGCTTTCACAATGGAAGTGCTCATTATTTAATAGTGCCCCCCCCATTTAGGTTTTGCGTGCCACAGAAAACTGTGTCAGGGACTACAGGCATCCTGTGTGTTTGAGACCGCTGCAGTAAATTATAGTATCACTCTTTTCTAAAAAAGTATCAATTGATATTTACTATGGTACCCGATATTAGAATGTTTAAAGGGTTTTCCGAGAATTTATAACTCTGGATAGGTGATCAGTATCTTATCGGTAGGGGTCCAACACCCGGGATCCCCACCAACCAGCTGTTTGAGAAGGCATCAGTGCTCGCAGTAGCAACCCAGCCTTCTCATGTTTTTTTTCTAGGCCAGTGATGACACGTTCATTTGTCAAGTGGCCTAGGCACAGCTCAGCCCCATAGATGTGAATGGGGCTGAGCGCGATACCAAACACAGCGGCTAGTACAATGTACTGTGCTGTGCTTGGTGAGCACAGAGAAGGCTGTGGCACTCACAGGAGCACTGGTGCCTTCTCAAACATCTAATTGGCGGAGGGTCCCAGGTATCAGACCCTCATTGATCAGATACTGATGACCTAGAGCAGGGGTAAGCAAACCTTCAGCACTCCAGCTGTTCTGAAACTAAAACTCCCATAATCCCCCTTTCACTTCCATGGGAGTTAAAAGAACAGCCAAGAAAGTGTGCATGCTGGGAGTTGTAGTTTCACAGCAGCTGGAGTGCCAAAGGTTATACGCCATCACTTTAAGACTGGTGGGGCTCTGACTTCTGAGACACCAACCTATCCTGAGGATGCAGTATGACACCAAAATATATTTTCAAATATATTGGGCCAGCTGCAGTTCCCTTCACAGCCAGGTGGACTGGGGCACCACTGTGCAAAGAAGCTGACATTTCTAGGACATCTTAAACTCTCTAGGTCCATTAACATTTCTGAATAACTAGATTAATGTCAATACCTTCGTATTAAAGGGGTTGTCCATACTTTCATCACAATAGACTATAGGTAATCATCGGGGTACAGCACCCCACACCTTCTACAATCAGCTGTTCTGTGAAGCTCTGTCACCGGAAGTCAGCTGATCAGTGGGGTTGCGGGATCTTTGAGGATAAGTCATAACTTAAAGTGTAACTGTCATTCTTTTTTTATTTTAGTGCTGTATAGGAGCAGTGACCATTTTTGTAATATATTTTAATTACTGTAGTCATAATTTGATACTGAGATACTGACAATTTTTGTAATTTACTTTAATTACTTAAATCTTATATTTCTATTAGAAAAATTGCTCTAAAGTGGCCCATTTTGAGCCTCAGCAAGGCTCCTCTGTCTTCTGTTTACATAACACGGTCAGTGTTGAGCAAGTGTCCACAGTTATGTAAACAGAAGACAGAGGAGCGTTGCTGAGGCTCAAAATGGGCCACTTTAGAGCAATTTTTCTAATAGAAATATAAGATTTAGGTAATTAAAGTAAATTACAAAAATTGTCAGTATCACAGTATCAAATTATGACTACATCCCCTTTTAGGCCTGTTTCACGCCTGTGTTTATGCAGATCTGGAAGGCTCACTGAATATGCATGGCCTTCTAACATTCCATACTATAGTATGTAGATGTAACCAAACAGGATCACTGAAGAGGTACACGTATGTAGAATTCTGAGTAGCTATTGAGCTCAATGTGTACTTAATCTAAAAGCTATTTACTACAGTCTTGTGGTTATTATTCTTTCACAGAAATATGTTGGTCATTTAAAAATGCATTTAGAAGTTGTGACTCACTGGTTACACATTTTATTCAAACTAAGTCTGCCTTATATATTGTTCCAACAAGTCCTCAATTATTGTACCGACCTATTCTTCTCACCCTTCATCTCTCTAGCTTCCAATAGATAAAAGACTGTGTGCAGCAAATTTGAATCATATAAATAAACATGACAATAAATCGTAGGTGAGTTTAAGAAAAAAAAAAACAATCTTCGAAAGACATGCAAAGTAAAAAACACAAAGAAATACAATGCAGCACAAAAACATTTCTGTTCTAGTCACCCATTTTTTTAGAACATCCCAAACCAGATCAAGACCAGACCATTTACACCCCTTCCTAGTGACATATGTCAGATTTGCAAAATTAGTTCTGGTCAGGAAGGGGGCAAATGGCCCGGTCTGGAAGTGATAAAAAAAATTAAAATAATACATTTTTACATTTTCTTCACAAAACACGGATGCTGTCCTGCATTTTTCTGTTCCGCATATCCCGCCCTATGTTAAAAATGCCTATTCTTGTCTGGAAAACGTGGACGGTAGAACTGACATACAGATGCGGGCGGCACACAGTGAAACAAATAGAATTGAAATGAATGGATCTGCATCTGATCCACGAGTGCACATACGTCATAGATGAAATACAAAAGGCAAACATAGCATGCTGCAAATATTGAATGCATGGATTATAAATTGCATTAATGCTATACTTACTCACTGTCCGGGATTTGTTTATTGATGGCCTTTTCTAAGAAAAGGTCATCGATATGTGACTGGTGGGGGTCTGACAACCAGCACCCACTCCGATCAGCTGTTTGAAGAGACGACGGCACTCTGTTGAAGGCTGCGCCCTCCTCACAGCTTGCCAAGCACAGCACCGTACATTGTATAGTGGCTGTGCTTGGTATTGCATCTCAGGCCAATTCACTTGAGCTGTGCCTAGGTGACATCACCAGCCTAGCAAGGGTCTCTTCAAACAGCTGATCGATGGCAGTGCCAGAAGTCAGACCCCCACTAATCACATATTGATGACCTTTCCTGAGAATATGCCATTAATGTACAAATCCCACAGAACCCCTTTAAGATTGTTTTCAACTACAGCAGAATATAGCTGGATCTTCTATGGAGGCTCAAGGAGAGGTGGGTCATTTTAGCATGGAGTGATGGAGTCCCATCTATGGCTCAGAAGGGCTGATATATTTTGATCAAAATATGTGCTAAAAACTTCATATTCATTTATAGCATTAAAGGGGGTTGGGTTGTCTCATTGTTCCCTACTCCGCTGTCACCAGCAGTTCCATGGAGTTACACTGCACATGCTTAATTCAAACGGAGAATACTGGGGGAGATTTATCAAAACTGGTGGAAAGGATAGCTGGCCCATAGCAACCAATCAGATTGCATTTTTAATTTTACAAAGGTTCTCTGAAAAATGAAAGGTGGAATCTGATTGGTTCCTAAGGGCAACTAAGCCAGTTTTCCTTTCCATCAGTTTTGATAAATCTCCCCCTCTGTGTCCAGACAATTATCCCCTAGTCTTTATAATAGACAACCATTTAATGCAGTTTATAATCCCTGTATTCAACGTCTGCATAGTCTCCAGATGCATGTTGTTTGCTTTTGCATGCAGATTTTCTTGTGGATTTTGATACAGATTTGGATTTCTCCCAATGAACTGTAAAAAGTAAAATTTATGGTGAAAAAGGTGACATGCTGCGGATGTCTAATACTCATCACACGTCAATACGCTATCTGTTTTTCTCATAGCATATAGATGGCTTAATAAAATCTCATCCACTTTGCTGTTAGGCCTCATGCACACAACCGTTGTTTTGGTCCGCATCCAAGCCGCAGTTTTTGCGGCTCGGATGCGGACCCATTCACTTCATTGGGGCCACAAAAGATGCGGACAGCAACACGTAGCCCCGCAAAAAAATTTTTTATGTCCTATTCTTGTACGTTTTGCGGACAAGAATAGGCATTTCTACAATAGGCCGCCCATTCCGTTCCGCAAATTGCGGAAGGCACACGGGCAGCTTCAGTTTTTTTGCGGATCCACGGTTTGCGGACCGCAAAAAAACTGAATGGTCATATGCATGAGGCCTTAATGTAATAAAAACACAGATAAACAATGCACACTGCATCCATTACTATAAAAATGAAACACTTAATTATAACTGCAGGATTAAAATACAATTACAAGGTATTGCCATTTACACCACAGATGAGGCACCAAGTAACAGTAATAAGAGCAAAACACAGTCAAATAAAACAGGACATAGATCCAAATTATTGTAAGAGACCACACATGTAGGATAATACAGCCTCACACCAACCAAACACGTGTTTCGTGTTGCTTCCTCAGGCGGTACGCTACTCTCTGAGGAAGTAACTCGAAAAGCGTGTTGGGTTGGTTTGAGGCGCCATTCTGGGTCTGTATTATCCTGCATGTGTGGTCTCTTACAATAATTTGGATTTATGTCCTGTTTTATTTATATTTTGTTCCTATTACTGTGTAATCTGTGGCCACTTTTGGTGCCCCATCTGTGGTGTAAATGTCAATACCTCGTAATTGTATTTTAATCCTGCAGTTATAATAAAGTGTTGCGTTTTTATAGTAATGGATGCAGTGTGCATTGTTTATTGGTTTTGTTAGTTTGCCATGTGCACCTGCAATGTTATCAATGGGCCCTTGGTTTATGGGTGTCTGTCCTGCTACTGTATAAGCGGAGGAATTACCAGATGGAAAATCTGCAGCTTAAAGTGTTCCTATCACTAAATCAAATTATCTATAGGGGGAGGAATTTGACAAATTACATTATAAAAATGGTTGGCATCAAGATTGTGACTGTTTTGTTATGTAATACATACAGGAGCCAGACTGTGTTGTTATGTAACTGTATTTACAGAAAATTGCGGATCTGCAAAGCACAGATGCCGCCCGTGTGCCTTCCGCAATTTGCGGAACGGAATGGACTTCCCTTTATAGAAATGCTTATTCTTCTCTGCAAAACAGACAAGAATAAAACGTGACATCATTTTTGCGGAGCCACAGAACGGAGCAACGGATGCGGAACAGCACACGGAGTGCTAACCGCATCTTTTGCGGCACCATTGAAGTGAATTGGTCCGCACCCAAGCGGCTCGGATGCGGAACCAAACCACGGTCATGTAAATGAACCCTAACAGAGATATTCCGGATTAAAACAAGTTAGCACAAATTCAAGCGATCTGGTGGATGCCGCTCTCTTGTGGGGTAACGTCTTCCTATGCAGGTAGTGAGGGACTGGTCAGAGGGTTTTGACTCTTTTTAACTTCTATTGGTGGCACGAGAGTCTCAGTAACAGAATCAGAAGGCAAGGTAGTATCTGACATGGCAGGTACAGTATCAGACAAGGCAGGAAAAACAAAAGGTGAGGCAGGAACTAGAATTGGCATGTTTTCCAGATCGGCTAGCTTTAATTCCTTGAGTTGATCAATATGACGTTTCCATGTAATTCCAGGGGAGGCCTCCACTGTGTAGGAAAGTGCACCCGTTTGTGCTATGATCTTTCCAGGACACAACTTTTGTTCTCCATTGTAATTTCTTGCCAGAACAGTTTGTCCCACATTGTCTTATGGGCAGATCTATCTATTTGTTTCAGTTGTTTTTGTCGCACAGTTTACATATATCTGGTCTGAGGAGATCTAAATGAGAATGGAAGGAACAACCTAGAAACAACCTTTTAGGAGGCTGATTTGAATGACTAGTAGAATGATTAGCATTATGGGATGCAAATAAAAAGGCTTTCGTCTGACATGGCCCATATTGCTTAAAGGGAACCTGTCACCTGGATTTTGGGTATAGAGCTGGGGACATGGGTTGCTAGATGCCCGCTAGCACATACGCAATACCCAGTCCCCATAGCTCTGTGTGCTTTTATTGTGTAAAAAAAACCCGATTTGATACATATGCAAATTATCCTGAGATGAGTCCTGTCCCTGACTCCTCTCACATACAGGACTCATCTCAGGTTAATTTGCATATGGATCAAATAGTTTTCTTTACACAATAAAAGCACACAGAGCTATGGGGACTGGATATTGCGGATGTGCTAGCGGGCATCTAGCAACCCATGTCCTCAGCTCTATACACAAAATACCGGTGACAGGTTCCCTTTAAATTGGGAGACCCTTTTAAGTCCCAATGAGTTGCATAGAGAGGACAGCACCCTGCAAATTATTGATACATTTAATGGCACCTATAGATGCAGCGGATGTGTGGCATGTAATGCCATTCTAGTGGGAAAGATCATCACTAGCTCTTTCACAGGAGACACTTTCTTTATTTGTACCTTTATTAACTGCAAAACAACAAGAGTGATTTACGTGATCACATGCGCCTGTGGATTGCAGTATTTGGGCAAGACGATAAGTGAACTCAGAAGATGAATGAGTGAACATCTAGGCGATGTTAGGAGGACAGAAGACATGAATGTGGCTAGGCTTGTATGGGTACAATGGTGATCTTAAAGGGGTTGTCCGGGATCAAACTTATTTTTTTTAAAACATCTTACTCACCTTTAGTAGCCAAGTCTATGTTCCCAAGGTGGTTTGAGGTATCTTTTACACTGGAGCATGGCTCCTACAGCCCTGAACACATTGTTTACATATCTGTTTATCTGTTTCTTCACTTCCTGCCGCACTGCATTGTGGGTCTCAGTGCAGGGCTGCATCTGCTGATTTCTCCTGTCTAACATCATGTCCCTGCACCCGCCCCCCTCATACATATTCATGCACCCTGCACAGCCTCCACTCCTCCTTCGATCCGCCCCCCTCATACACATTCATCCTCTTGCCTCATATTCCTCCCCCATATGTACACCCATAAACTTCTCCTTACTCTATCTCTGGCATCTGTCATGTGCTCAGTGTTTGCAGCGCTTAGAGATAATCGGACACCATCACACTGTAAGGGGCACGCTCCCACATGCATCCATAAACATACCGGACACTGTCACACTGTAAGGGGCACGCTCCCACGCGCATCCATAAACATACCAGACACCGTCACTGTAAGGGGCACACTTCCACATGCATCCATAAACATACCGAACACCGTCACTGTAAGGGGCACGCTTCCACATGCATCCATAGACATACCGAACACCGTCACTGTAAGGGGCACGCTCCCACATGCATCCATAAACATACCGGACACTGTCACACTGTAAGGGGCACACTTCCACATGCATCCATAAACATACCGGACACTGTCACACTGTAAGGGGCACACTTCCACATGCATCCATAAACATACCGGACACTGTCACACTGTAAGGGGCACGCTCCCACGCGCATCCATAAACATACCAGACACCGTCACTGTAAGGGGCACACTTCCACATGTATCCATAAACATCCCGAACACCGTCACTGTAAGGGGCACACTTCCACATGCATCCATAAACATACCGAACACCGTCACTGTAAGGGGCACGCTCCCACATGCATCCATAGACATACCGAACACCGTCACTGTAAGGGGCACACTTCCACATGCATCCACTTCCACATGCATCCATAAACATACTGAACACCGTCACTGTAAGGGGCACGCTCCCACATGCATCCATAAACATACCGAACACCGTCACACTGTCATGAGCACACTTCCACATGCATCCATAAACATACCGGACACTGTCACACTGTAAGGGGCACGCTCCCACATGCATCCATAAACATACCGGACACTGTCACACTGTAAGGGGCACGCTCCCACATGCATCCATAAACATACCGGACACTGTCACACTGTAAGGGGCACACTTCCACATGCATCCATAAACATACCGAACACCGTCACTGTAAGGGGCACGCTCCCACATGCATCCATAAACATACCGGACACCGTCACACTGTAAGGGGCACACTTCCACATGCATCCATAAACATACCGAACACCGTCACTGTAAGGGGCACGCTCCCACATGCATCCATAAACATACCGAACACCGTCACACTGTCATGAGCACACTTCCACATGCATCCATAAACATACCGGACACTGTCACACTGTAAGGGGCACGCTCCCACATGCATCCATAAACATACCGGACACTGTCACACTGTAAGGGGCACGCTCCCACATGCATCCATAAACATACCGGACACTGTCACACTGTAAGGGGCACACTTCCACATGCATCCATAAACATACCGAACACCGTCACTGTAAGGGGCACGCTCCCACATGCATCCATAAACATACCGGACACTGTCACACTGTAAGGGGCACACTTCCACATGCATCCATAAACATACCGAACACCGTCACTGTAAGGGGCACGCTCCCACATGCATCCATAAACATACCGGACACTGTCACACTGTAAGGGGCACACTTATATATATATATATATATATATCTATATCAAGGTAAACCTTATATACTGACCAGTTGAAACCGATGTATAACCACAGGAAAGGGAAATGCACACACTGCAACTCCAAAAGGAGAATGTGCAAAAAAGATTCATTCCAAAACACAAGTACGGGGCTAAAAAAAATTATTTTAAACTAGACAAAAGCAGCCCCATTACATAAATAGGATTATCCGTTTATTTCAAATCAACAAAAAAAAAAAAAAAGAAGACTGATTACACTAATATTACCTTTTCTTTCAACTGAGCCATTGTTTTATCTCTTTTTTTTTTTACACAATCAACATGCCATTGTCTAAATGCAATATATGCAATTAGCATGGCCATGTCATCCTGTGGTGAAAGGAATTCCTCCTTTCTAAAGCCTTCTGCCCCATTAGCTAGTAATTCTGATGGGAGGAGTTTTCTATGCTAACAAGCATAGTAATCCTCCTCCATTCATTGTAATGCTGAAGGCCCGGTGACGTCACCGACTGGGGGCGGGGCTTAGCGCGATGGGGGCGGGGCTTAGCGCGATGTCGGCCGGATAAGTAACTGCCCCTCCAACCTCTCTGCATTATCATCTAGACTGCCAGTGACGTCACCGGGCTCCGTGAGCAGAGGAAGAGGAAGCGTTGCTCGCCTGCCAGGGACCCGGTATGTCACTGAAGATAAGAAAATACTCACTTCCGGCCATGAATTGAAACCAGGAAAACAGGGCTTCAGCAATATGCTCTAAAGGTACCACATGCATGTTTGTAATGTTTATGTTATTAGATTACTAATAGACAAATGTCCCCAATCCCGGACAACCCCTTTAAGGTGCTAAAATTCCAAGGTATTGAGAAGGTTGTAATTTCCCAACAGAGGGGGTGATTTAGACAATCGGTTCCTTAGATAGAAGGCGGAATAGATTTTCCACCTTCAAACTATACAGTCCAAGGAGCTTAAAAATGTTTTATCACTTCAGCAAGTGGCATTTATCATGTAGACAAAGTTAATACAAGGCACTTACTAATGTATTATTATTACCTATATTGCTTCCTTTCCTGGCTGGATTCATTTTTCCATCACACTATAAGCTGCTTTTATAGATGGTAATGCGATGAGCACACTACAGCCATACAAGAGCCAACCAGAAATTAGACAATATTATCCGGAAACATTGGCCTCTGTTACAGAAGGCTTACCCCTGTATTGAGGAGTTTAAAAATCCACCTCTGATATGCAATAAGAGGAATCCTAGTTATAGGGATAAATTGGTACATTCAGATATTGGAAGTACAAAGAAGACCCTGAAACAATCTGTATTAGCGACGCAACGCAAGGGCACGTTCCCATGTTTGCACTGTTCCCAATGTTCCCATATAATCAGAGGCTCTACATTTTTTCATCCCCATAGTGGGCGCCCTTTCTCTATTAAAGGTTTTTTCACATCTGAATCTACTAATGTGATATACTTATTAAAGTGCCCGTGTGGCTTATTGTATATTGGGGAGACTACACAAATGATTAGGGATCGGATTGGGAAACATAAATCGACCATTCGCACAAAAAATTTATTGTTACCTATTCCATTTCATTTTGAACAGTGCAAACATGGGATTTCTCAGTTGAGATTCCAAGTTTTGGAACAGGTCAAAAGACCTAGGAGAGGAGGTGATTTAAAGAAGCTGTTACTGCGCAGAGAGGCGTATTGGATCCACACGTTGGACACTTTACATCCCAGAGGCCTTAATAGGGACTATGAGATTATGCATATTTAATAAGCTAATATTATGCTTATGTTCTTTTTTTCAGACTTCTAATATTCGGTGAGGGGCCTTATATACCTGGCAATGTATGAGATATATATATATATATATATAAAAGTGTATATGATTTAATATCATTTTTTTGCATACATGTGATTGTGAAGCTTAATCTGAGACACAGACCCATTTTTTGTGATTTACTAATGGGCGTTTTTTCTTTGTTAATTATACACCCCTCCCATCACCTGTGCAGGTAATGGGAGTGGGAGATGTTGTCATGAGGGGAGGAGTATATCCCTTTATATAAACTAGGTCATTTTGTATACCTGTATCTGCTGATGAAGGCATGCTAGCCGCAACGCGTCCAGGATTGTGGACATTTCTAATCTGATGAAATAAATATCCTATTGATTGAAGACACGACTGCTGGGATTTTCCTTGAATATACGTGGATTTCAGTCCTATTACGTGCAACGTGCATATTGAGTGAGTGCCGACTAATTTTTCTGTGAATACAAGAGCTTCAAGCTGGGAGACACAGACCTTTTGTTAGCCCAGCAGCCCGTGACGGCGCCGCTGCCCCTATCCGCAGGCACGGCCGCCGGGCTCGCTCTTTTCCCTCCTGCTGTCCAGCTGACAAACATGGGCAGCAACTAACTTAACTCTGCTACATGTGATCCATGCCATTGTTTCCTTGCTGTTGGAGACTTGCACTGGTGCTGAAGCTTGCGTGGGTGTGTCTCTCTTTCCTATGTGGCAACCCATACACACCCTCTGTCTCAACAGCCAATGGCCGGATTGCAGCAGGTATTTAAAGGCACTTCCTACTACAGGAAGTTGCCTGAGCAGCCTCAGTGTCTAGCCTGTCTAGTCCCTGTGCAAAGGTGTGTGTTTTGTCTGCCTTCCTGTGTACCGAATCCTGCTATTGAACTCCTGGACTTTGCTTTCTGCCACCTGCCTCTGACCTCGGACTTTGTTTATGGACTTTGCCTGTTTGCCGCCTGCCCCTGACCTCGGATCTTGTTTGTTGACTTCGCTTGATTGCCGCCTGTCCTGACCCGTGCCTCCAGGCCTCGTAAGTCCCCTCGGTGCTTGCACCAAGTACTCTGACCCCCTGGTCAGCTTCCACTGACTTGGGGACTACTCTGGAGTGGCACCCGGCAGCTACTCTACGGCCTAAGCCTATCCCCACCATCAGGGGCTCTAGTGAATACCAGGTAGCTGCTTAGTTATGCCCCTCCGGAGTATACCCAGTCAGTGGCGCAGTGGGTCCACACCCGCTTGCATAACAGTTTGCTCAGGGCATGGACCCCGCTGATCCTAACCCTCCCAGTAACATCGAGTTACACCAGGAGTTGGCCCAGCAGCGTGAGCGTCAGGATCAAATATTGTCCTACCTACGCAATGTGAATATGCATCTAAATGACCTGACATCTGCTAAACCAGAGTCATCAAGCTTCTCTGCCCAAGTTAATTAGGCTCCTGCTCCGTCCTCTTCCTATGTACCCGGATCTGGACCTCTTCTCTCTGCTCCTCCACGTTTCAACGGTGACCCTAAGTAGTGTCGGGGGTTCATAAATCAATGCACCCTTTATTTTGAACTTTTGCCTCATCAATTTGCCTCGGATTGAGCCAAAGTGGCTTTTCTTATGTCACACCTTACTAGGGGGGCACTGGTATGGATCAATACTGTTGTGGACATTTTATTAGGATGTGTATTTAATATATTGTGTATTGTCATCATGTCTCTCAGTGTCAGGTAAACCATTGGAGTGGATATCTTCCCGTGTATGTCCTGTCACAGCTGCTGGGCGCAGGGGTCTCCGTCAGCGAATGGTCCATGTGCTAAGCGCTGGGCTGTGGGCCGGGGGAGACTGATGTGTTCAGCAGTGCAGTGTTTTGTTGGTTCATGTATGGACGCCGGCTAGGGCCCCCGTGCAAGACGCGGATTTATTGGCTTGGAGTGGATGCATTTGTTAGGAGAACAATGTATGAAAGGAACGTGCGTTTGTTGTCTCTAGTGCGCCTGATCAGCCACTGGAGATAATGACGCTGTCCTGTAAATAAACATGCATGCGGATCATAGTAACTTTATCTGGCATTGATCACTGAGCAAGGCTGGATAAAGTTCGCACCAGTGGTAATGGTAGATTATTGTATACATGTGTTTGTTGGCTAGGGTATTCTAAATGATGGTGTCTTGTCTTGCTATGTCATCACTTCCTGTTCCCTTGTTTTGGGCCAGCCCCTTTTACACCTTTTGTTAGTAAATAAAAGAGAACAGACTAAGCAGGGCGGGGCAGATGCTCTGCAGAACTTAACATGAGAACACCTTTGGTTGACTGCGGTTGAGATTTTTAGCTTTCCTTACACAAAGATATTGGAGAGCAGATTACTTTTTCAATCCCCTCTGGTAAAAGGAACGACCAAGTCATAATGAATCTACAGGCCTTCCTAGAGGCCTTCCGCAAGGTGTTCGACGAGCCCGGACGCACTTCCGCCGCCACATCCTCCCTACTGCGGTTGTGTCAAGGGAACCAATCCGTGGGCCGGTATGCAGTCCAGTTCCGTACGCTAGCCTCTGAACTCGGCTGGAATAATGAGGCACTTGTGGCCACCTTTTGGGAGGGCCTCTGTGGGAGAATTAAAGATGAATTGGCCGGACGGGATGTTCCTTCCACCCTGGATGACCTCATCTCCTTGGCTACTCAAATTGATTTACAGTTCCAAGAACGTGCCAGAGAAGTGGCACGTGAGAGGAAGCCTTGTCATCTGGCATCTTCCCTTCTGCAAGGCTCTAACCCTCTGCCTTCCATGTTGTCTGCAGTTCCTGAACCCATGCAGGTTGACCGAGTTAGGCTGTCTGAACAGGAACTTGAGCACCGCTGTGCCAAAGGACTTTGTTTCTATTGTGGTGGTTCTGATCATGTGCTCCGTGCTTGTCCCCTGAAGCCTGGAAACTCCCGAGCCTAGGGTCCGTTGGAGAGGCGGCTCTAGGTGAAGATAATTCCTCTCCACCACTGACTCTGCTGGCAACCTTGTCGTTTGGAGAGAATCGGTTCACGAAGACGGCTCTTCTCGATCAGCAGGAAACTTCCTGCAGCAAGCCATAGTGGGTCAATATCGCATTCCAGTCCGACGCCTGCAGAGACCATTGATGGTGTCATCCGTTGTTGGAAGGGCTCTGAGTCCGTACAATTTTGTACTGAACCTGTAAGACTATAGGTGGGAGCTCTTCATACAGAAGAGATTTTGTTCCTGGTTCTTCAAAGTCTTTCTCACCCTCTTCTTTTGGGGCTTCCATGGCTCCATACCCATGAACCTGTTCTTGATTGGAAGTCTGGAGAGGTGCTTCGTTGGGGATAGTACTGCCTTGGAAAGTGTCTCTCCTGTTCGGCCTGCTCGGTTACCCCGGGTACCACCAGATCTTAAAAACCTGCCTGCAGCATACCATGCCTATACCGACGTCTTTGATAAGAAGGAGGCTGAGACGTTACCTCCACACAGGCCCTATGATTGTCTAATTGATCTGATTGCTAGTTCTTCACCTCCCCGTGGTCGCATTTATCTTCTGTCACCAGCCGAGACACAAGCCATGTCTGAGTACATCAAAGAAAATCTTGACAGAGGATTTATCTGGAAATCATCTTCTCCGGCTGGCGCTGGCTTCTTCTTTGTAAAGAAAAAAGATGGTTCTCTCCGCCCATGCATCGATTATAGGGACCTAAATAAAATCACTATGAAGAACAAATACCCCCTTCCCCTTATTCCAGAGTTGTTTGACCGCCTAAGAGGAGCTAAGATTTTCTCCAAATTAGATCTCCGTGGCGCCTACAACTTGATCCGAATTCGTCAAGGGGACGAGTGGAAGACCACCTTCAACACCCGTGACGGTCACTATGAATATCTGGTGATGCCCTTTGGACTGAGCAATGCTCCTGCAGTGTTCCAAGAATTTGTTAATGATAAGAGACTTGTTATACTCTTGTGTTGTGGTTTATCCAGATGATATCCTTGTCTGTTCTCCAAATTTGGCTACTCACCAGAGTCAGGTTCGCCTGGTCCTTTAAAGACTAAGAAAAAATCGTCTCTATGCCAAGTTTGAAAAATGTCTCTTCGAACAAACCTCGCTTCCATTTTTGGGGTACATAATATCTGATACTGGCCTACAGATGGATCCTGTAAAGCTGTCTGCGATTTTGAAGTGGCACCGTCCTTCTGGTCTAAAGGCTATTCAACTCTTCCTGGGTTTCGCCAACTACTACCGCCAGTTCATGCCACACTTCTCTTCTTTCACAGCCCCCATCTTAGCCTTGACGCGTAAAGGGGCGAATCCCCAAAATTGGACTGCTGAGGCTGAATCCGCCTTCCAAGCCTTGAAACAGGCCTTTTCTGCGGCTCCAGTAATCCATCGTCCTGATGCCAGTAAGCAATTTTTCTTGAAGGTGGATGCATCGTCTATTGGAGCTGGGGCGGTGCTTTCACAAAGATCTCCCTCAGGTAAGATGACAACATGTGGCTTCTTCTCCAGGGCCTTCGCAGCTCCTGAGCGCAACTACTCGATCGGGGACAGAGAGTTGTTCGCCATCAAAATGGCTTTAGAGGAATGGCGATACCTTCTGGAGGGAGCCAGTCATCCGGTAGTGATCTATACTGACCACAAGAATCTCACCTACATACAGTCTGCACAGAGACTTTATCCACGCCAAGCTTGATGGTCCCTCTTCTTTGCTTGTTTTGATTTTGTTCTTTACTTTTGTGCTGCAGATAAGAACATCAAAGCAGATGCTCTTTCAAGATCCTTTGATTCCACTAACCAGGAGGTGGAGCTCCAATTCATCATTGATCCCGCTAAAATCTTGGCCTGTCCAGTCAAGCTATCCGAAATTCCTCCTGGAAAAACCTTTGTTGCAGAATCTCTCAGAAAACAAATCTTACTATGGGGTCATTCATCTAAAGTGGCGGGTCATGCTGGTCAGAGAAAGACCTTCAGGTTCATTGCACAGCGGTACTGGTGGCCATCCATGCAACAAGACATCCAAGAATTTGTAGCTGCTTGTCCATCCTGAGCGCAAAAAAAACCTTCCAAACAGCGTCCAGCCGGCCTTCTGCTTCCTCTTCCAGTTCCTGAGGTTCCCTGGCATCAAATAGCCATGGACTTTATAACAGATCTGCCCACGTCCTTCGGTTGTTCTGTAATTTGGGTACTGGTTGACCGCTTCTCCAAAATGGCACATTTCGTCCCTCTGCCTGGTCTTCCTTCTGCTCCCCAACTGGCCAAGAAATTTATCGAACACATTTTCAGTCTCCATGGCTTTCCACTCCGTAATGTGTTCCGATAGAGGCATACAGTTCACGTCAAAATTCTGGAGACCTCTCTGCAAGCTAATAAATGTTTCTCTGGACTTCTCGTAAGCATATCATCCTCAGTCAAACGGTCAGGTGGAGCATGTTAACCAAATTCTGACAAACTTCTTGCGACACTAACAGTCATCACGACAACTGGGTCGAACTATTGCCAGAAGAAATCTCAATTTTTTTTGTTGTTTATGGCCAACAACCAAATATCCCACTCCCGGTGTCTCCTTCTTTCGGTATTCCTGCTGCAGATGCCACCTCAAGAGAGTTCTAAAAAATTCCGTCCTGGTAATAAAGTCTGGCTCGCTTCCAAATACATCCGGCTCAAAATACCCTCCTACAAATTGGGTCCACGCTTCATCGGTCCATTTGAAATTCTTAAACAAATCAATGATGTTTCCTACAAGCTTAAGCTACTAGACTCCCTCCGATGTCTCCCTGCTGAAGCCAGTGATCCTGAATCGTTTTTTAAAGAAACATGTCTCTGCTCCTGTTGCAGTCAGTGACGTCTATGAGTTAAAGGCCAGTCTGGGGATGAAAACCCTGTTTCTGGTGGATTGGAAGGGGTTTGCCAGGGAGAACATCAATGCCCCTCTTCTGCTGAAAAAATTGTCCAGGACCAGGCCTGAGGTGAAGGGGCATGGGGGGGGGGGGTACTGTTAGCCCAGCGGCCCGTGCCGGTGCCACTGCCCCTATCCACAGGTATGGACGCCGGGCTCCCTCTTTTCCCTCCTGCTGTCCAGCTGACAAACACGGGCAGCAACTAACTTAACGCTGCTACATGTGATCCATGCCAGTGTTTCCTTGCTGCTGGAGACTTGCACTGGTGCTGAAGCTTGTGTGGGTGTGTCTCTCTTTCCTATGTGGCAACCCATACACGCCTTCTGTCTCAACAGCCAATGGCCGGATTGCAGCAGGTATTTAAAGGCACTTCCTACTACAGGAAGTTGCCTGAGCAACCTCAGTGTCTAGCCTGTCTAGTTCCTGTGCAAAGGTGTTTTGTCTGCCTTCCTGAGTACCGAATCCTGCTATTGAACTACTGGACTTTGCTTTCTGCCACCTGCCTCTGACCTCTGACTTTGTTTATCGACTTTGCCTGTTTGCCGCCTTCCCCTGACCTCAGATCTTGTTTGCTGACTTCGCTTGATTGCCGCCTGTCCTGAACCGTACCTCTAGGCCTTGTAAGTCCCCTCGGTGCTTGCACTGAGCACTCTGACCCCCTGGTCAGCTGCCACTGACTTGGGGACTACTCTGGAGTAACACCTGGCATCTACCCTACGTCCCAAGCCTATCCCCACCATTAGGGGCTATAGTTAATACCAGGTAGCTTCTTAGTTACGCCCCTTTGGAGTATACCCAGTCAGTGGCGCAGTGGGTCCACACCCGCTTGCATAACACCTTTGTTCCCAGCACTTGCTAATTTATTGGAGGGGAAACTATGCATAGCTGTATTGCTCCTGATGATCCACCACAGTTGGTGGTGAAACGTGTTGAGAAAATCAGTGCTGTTGAATAGGGGGTAATATACAGCTGAAGGGACATATGTGGGCTCCTCCATATCTGTAATTAGAGTCCGATGATCCTACACTCAGCCATCCACTATCGCCATTATTGGGGCTTGCTTACAGGTGCTTTTCCTCTAAAAAGAGAGAAGAGGCATCTCTATAGCACTCCTTGTGATCTTGCAGCTGCCTCGACATAATACTATGTTGCCAGCGTCTGTGAGGTATCCCTAACGTTTTGTGTGATCGGAGTCAAAATAAGGGGACTATGTTAGCCCCGTCCCACCACACTGCATAATATGAGCAGTGGGTGGTCTATAAGGTAACCCCAGTATCTATGTTACTCAGATTCAGATTTCTTTCTGCCTGTGAACAAATACTTTGTAGTAAAAGGTGTTATCACACCTTTTTAGTGAATTAATCCAATGAAGGCATTGAAAGAAAAAACTGCACCAATGCCTCAAGAAGAAGCATCACAAGCTTTTATGGGTAAGTTGGGTCATAGTGTGTCAGCACTGTAACAGATGTCACTAGTCTCTTTACTTCTTTAAAGGCCAAGTCCATATCCAGGGCCTTCCTTTTTGGAGAAAAGCCTTTAATGGATGCAACACAGAGGCTAGGTTTAGTAGGAACCAATTGTAGTAGATGCCCCAAAAAGGACCACAGCTTTGACACATTCTGTGGCCTTGGTGCGTTCACCACAGCTTGAACCTTATCAAGGCATTTGTGTAAGCCTTCTGCATCAATAGTATTTCCACAGTAAGTAATACCCGATTTAAAGAATTCCCACTTTTCTTGACGAGCCCTGAGTCCATATTCTTCAAATCGTTTTAGGACAGTTTTGAGATTTTGCAGACGTATCTCATCAGCTTCTCCAGTGACAATGATGTAGTCCAAAAAGAATTGGATCATTGGACAGCCTTGTAATACCTGCGCCATGGCCCTTTCCCTAATTGCTGGAGCAGAGGCAACCTCAAACACCAGTCTATTATAACAATATAATCCTTTAGGAGTATTCAATGTCAGGAATACTTTAGAATCTTCCTCCATTTTAATTTGTAAGTAAGCTTCTGCTAAATCAAATTTGCTAAAATATTTGTCACCAGATAGGTTTGCATAAATATCCTCAAGTTTTGGTAGTGAACCAGACACATCTCCAGAAAAATAAATGATCTCCTGGGTTAGTTTTCCTCATAAGGGCATTTGAAAACGTCTTGCAAGATAATCATCACCTTGCAAATAATGCCATGCTAATGTACCATCATTAGTATCTTTACATTTAATTTGTGAAGTATTTAGCTAAAAGAGGCTGCCTAAGTTGGATACAATTGTGTCCATGTCTCTGGTGTGAGAAGTATAACACCTCATGCTTATGGCAGAAACTTGTGTAGGAGGCTTTAGGCCTGTGTGACTAATGCTTCTAATGGTGTGATATATGCCATAGAAACTTCCATATGCCACTATATCAAGTCAGAGCCATGCAGAGATACATTAGGCAGTACTATTTGGGTGCCCTATCGTGGCTACATACAACTTAAAGTTTGTACTTGTTTTTAGCCTTTTGATATAAAAAGTCCTCCATTATCTGACAAGAAGAAAGCTTGAAAATGAAGAACTAAAATGTATACTGAAAATTGTGTAACTTTTCATTTCACACACTAGTGTTTCCACCAACTTTATATTTTCTTAGTTTATGGACAAGCTAAAGCTGTCCATAAACTAGAAATTCCCCCTGACTCAGCCATGCATACTTTGTTTTTTCATTTAGTAGAGGGGAATAAGCTTTTACATTCTGAAATCCAATGTGCTCAACTTTTCTATCCCTGCTGTCATCCTGTAGTAGGGCATTACTATACACATTAGAAACCAGTAGAAATTGTTGGGTTAAGCCAAAGATCCATCCATGGGCCACCCATTATCCCTGCATTGTCCTCTTCCAGTATGTAGCTGCAGTGCCCCCAGGGGACTACTTCAAAGGGTTAATTACTGCTTAAAAGGTTATTTTCATGTTACATTTATTTTATGCCCTACATATACCAAATGACAATGTATGGGCAATATATGATTACCGGCAGACCTGGTTAGGTTGCCAGGATCATGGACTTGGTTCTCCCCCTGTTTAGTTAGTTGTTGAGTCTTAGCAGAGCAGAGCTACAGACAAGACCTACATGTGCAAGCCCCTGCAGACTAGGCCCAAGTTCAGAGAACCTTTCTCCCCTGGATAATTAGATAATTTGAAAAAAAGAAAAAGGTTTCAGCAGTGTAATTTTCTCAATGAAATATTCCTCTTTACAATATCAAGTGCAGACAGGTTAAAAAACAAGCAAGTATTTACGCGTTTCGGACACCTTGTCCTTAGTCGTAACAATGTTGTCTGTCGGTTTGGGAAATTTAAGGATCCATGTACTCTCCCCCAACAAGTGGGAGGTCGGTAACATGACATCACCACTTAACCAACCCACAGACAAACACCTGTTATCTCATACATAGTAAACATAATATGAAGAAACAATGGATTCCAGCTCTTCTTAATAAAAATGCTTTATTTGACTTTCATAAAATCCGACATCAAATAGGACACTTTGCTGTAACGTGTTTCGGTCTATAACATCTTAGCCCTTCATCAAGACAAACAAATAAACTTAAAAACCTCTATTTTATACACAGGCAAAAGACATGCCCACTTGATTGAATAATCCCCGTCACCTGGAATCAGCACCTGGTGACTAGTTGAATGTTGACAGAGAGGAAAATTCTGTCAGGTGGAACGGAGACTCAATATTGATGAAAATTGTATCATTTATATTCTAGGGTTAAATCATGTTTTCTATTCAACCCCTTTAGGTATACATGTTCCAAGATTAAACATCCAGTATGTCTCTCTACTAAAAAGTTTCTGTCTGCGATCTCCCCCCTCTGATAGGCCTATAATAGAACCATAGTTCAATGCCGCTGGAAAACCAAAGTAAAAGGAAGATGTCACGGATGGTGTAACAGAAAACAAGAAGTTACAAATAAGGATCCGACTGGCTTGATCCAAAACTAAGGAACAAAAGGGTGACCCCTATTTAAGCCCTGAAACTCTCCCTGTCTTCTCAGCCCATGCAAAGATCTCTATGATAGAAAATTGTATGCCCTCGTGCCTCGACTGTATGACACCTGAACACCCTATAATAGTGAGGGGACATGACCACCGACTCCCTACACTTAATACGGAGGGAGTCAGGGTCACCTAGGATCAAGCAAACAGGAATACACAAATCAATGAACAGACTTATCTGTAGAAGGATCAGTTGTAGCATCCAGTATGTACACACTCCAGGAAGTTGTATAAACCGCAAAGTGATGCAGTATGGGAAGGGATTTAAAAGGGATGCAATCAGTGCAACTACATGACAGCTGAGAGAGGCTAACGAGATGACAAAACGAAAGCAAAACAAAAGAACCTCAAGCAGGAGGTTCTGAAGAACGTCTGTCAGAGCTTCTCAGATGTCTGGTGGCGACAGAAGAGTAAAAAACACCTCATGTGAACTGGGACAACAGAAATATATGGCACCATTTTAAAATAAGACAGTAGACTAATCTACATGCAGCTGGTGAAATGACCAAACACATCTTGAGTTATTATTTCCGCTTTGGGAAACAAAAGCAAAGCAAAACAAAACAAGGACCCTATTGGTAAAAATACATTTAGTTCCTTTCTTTGACTGAGAACTGTAGGTACCCTTGTATTTAGTTGGAAGATCCAATATGCCTCCCTTAAAAGTATTTTCCTTTGGTGGTCTGCACCCGTAGGGGCACCGCTACTTTTTCAACTGAAAAAGCACGGAGGGATCCAATCCTGCGGTTGTGGGTGTGGATAAAATGTTTAGCCACGTTTGAAACATTTAAAATGGAAAGATTCAATAGTACTGCCGACATACATTAAATCACAGTCCACACATTGAATAGTGCTATTGCAGTTGATATAGGTTTTGATAGAGAAGGTCAGAGAATGATCAGCATTCTGGAAAGTTTTAGTCACTGTTACAAATTTGCATGGTTTGCACGGGTGATTTCCACATTTTGTAAATCCCCTATATTTAATCCACATATCCTGCATCTTTTTGTTTTTATTTGCTATAAACAGTGAGGGAGAAAGGGAGCCTGCCAAAGTTGGTGCTTTTCTGGAAATGATTTTGCAGCCGTGCTTCAAGGCATTATACAGAACACCGTCATCGTATAGAATGGGTAAACATCCCTTGACAATGTTCTGTATTCTGCCAAACTGCCGGTTATATGTCAATAGAGATGACCTTGTGGTTCGCCCGGCGGTCGTTTCGCGGCGAACTTTGCGTGTTCGCGATTCGCCAAACATATGGAGAAATTCGCGCCCGCCATATTCTTTTACATTGTGAAGAACTTTGACCCATGACGCATGACACATCAGGTGGTACAGGACAGCCAATTGAGACATTTCAGCACATGGACATACCCCCTACCTTATAAATAAACCTGATCTGGCCGCCATTTTACATTCAATGTTTTGCCAGTGTAGGGAGAGGTTGCTGTGTGGAGTAGGGACAGGCTGTTAGGGACACCAATCGCTAGCTAATAGGGCCACAAAAGTCATTTTAAGGACTGGTATAGGTGTGCTATCGATAGGTGTGATACACAGAGGGGTGCGATATACTTATAATATACTTTTATGAGTCAAAAACACATAGATCTATATAGTGATCACCTGGAAGTCAGGGGCCTAGGGGCTAGGGGCTAGGGACTTACTAGGGCCATTTTTATATAGGGTAAGGTTCCGGACGGGGTCGTTCTTATCAGCCGCCGAGCACCTGATTTAGTGCCGCCGAGCACTTGTTATTGCCTACCACATCTATGCTTTTTGGTTAACTTTAATATAATTTATTGTCATTTTGAGGGATATCTTTTCTATTCACACGTCCGCAAAATGGGTCCGCATCCGTTCCGCAATTTTGCGGACCGGGTGCAGACCCATTCATTTTCAATGGGGCCAGAATGTGCTGTCCGCATCCGCGGATCCGCACTTCCGCATCTGTGCTTCCATTTCCGCAAAAAAATAGAACATGTCCTATTCTTGTCCGCAATTGCAGACAAGATTAGGCATTTTCTATTATAGTCCCGGCGATGTGCGGTCCACAAATTGCGGAATGCACATTGCCGTGTCCGTGTTTTGTGGATCCGCAAAACACTTACGGACGTGGGAATGGACCCTCATAGTAACATTATTAAAGGTTACATTTTATCTTTATGTACAGTACAGACCAAAAGTTTGGACACACCTTCTCATTCAAAGAGTTTTCTTTATTTTCATGACTATGAAAATTGTAGATTCACACTGAAGGCATCAAAACTATGCATTAACACATGTGGAATTATATACATAACAAAAAAGTGTAAAATAACAGAAAATATGTCATATTCTAGGTTCTTTAAAGTAGCCACCTTTTGCTTTTATTACTGCTTTGCACACTCTTGGCATTCTCTTGATGAGCTTCAAGAGGTAGTCACCTGAAATGGTCTTCCAACAGTCTTGAAGGGGTTCCCAGAGATGCTTAGCACTTGTTGGCCCTTTTGCCTTCACTCTGCGGTCCAGCTGACCCCAAACATCTCGATTGGGTTCAGGTCCGGTGACTGTGGAGGCCAGGTCATCTGGTGCAGCACCCCATCACTCTCCTTCATGGTCAAATAGCCCTTACACAGCCTGGAGGTGTGTTTGGGGTCATTGTCCTGTTGAAAAATAAATGATGGTCCAACTAAACGCAAACCGGATGGAATAGCATGCTGCTGCAAGATGCTGTGGTAGCCATGCTGGTTCAGTATGCCTTCAATTTGGAATAAATCCCCAACAGGGTCACCAGCAAAGCACCCCCACACCATCACACCTCCTCTTCCATGCTTCACAGTGGGAACCAGGCATGTAGAGTCCATCCGTTCACCTTTTTTGCGTCACACAAAGACACGTGGTTGGAACCAAAGATCTCAAATTTGGACTCATCAGACCAAAGCACAGATTTCCACTGGTTTAATGTCCATTCCTTGTGTTCTTTAGCCCAAACAAGTCTCTTCTGCTTGTTGCCTGTCCTTAGCAGTGGTTTCCTAGCAGATATTCTAGCATGAAGGCCTGACTCACACAGTCTCCTCTTAACAGCTGTTCTAGAGATGTGTCTGCTGCTAGAACTCTGTGTGGCATTGACCTGGTCTCTAATCTGAGCTGCTGTTAACCTGCGATTTCTGAGGCTGGTGACTCGGATGAACTTATCCTCCGCAGCAGAGTCTTCTTGGTCTTCCTTTCCTGGGGCAGTCCGCATGCGAGACAGTTTCTTTGTAGCGCTTGATGTTTTTTGTGACTGCACTTGGGGATACTTTCAAAGTTTTCCCAATTTTTCGGACTGACTGACCTTCATTTCTTAAAGTAATGATGGCCACTTGTTTTTCTTTACTTAGAATTTGTATTATGGCAAGAAAAAAGCAGCTAACAGTCTATTCAGTAGGACTATCAGCTGTGTATCCACCTGACTTCTCCACAACGCAACTGATGGTCCCAACCCCATTTATAAAGCAAGAAATAAAAACTTATTAAACCTGACAGGGCACACCTGTGAAGTGAAAACCATTTCAGGTGACTACCTCTTGAAGCTCATCAAGAGAATGCTGAGAGTGTGCAAAGCAGTAATCAAAGCAAAAGGTGGCTACTTTGAAGAACATAGAATATGACATATTTTCAGTTGCTTCACACTTTGTTGTTATGTATATAATTCCAAATGTGTTAATTCATAGTTTTGATGCCTTCAGTGTGAATCTACAATTTTCATAGTCATGAAAATAAAGAAAACTCTTTGAATGAGCAGGTGTGTCCAAACTTTTGGTCTGTACTGTATATTCTAATGGATTGCCTTCCTTGTACAATAACATAGTAACATAGAGTAACATAGTACATAAGGCCGAAAAAAGACATCTGTCCATCCAGTTCGGCCTGTCATCCTGCAAGTTGATCCAGAGGAAGGAGGAAAAAAAAAAAACCTGTGAGGTAAAAGCCAATTTTCCTCACTTTAGGGGAATAAAAAATTCCTTCCCGACTCCAATCAGGCAATCAGTATAACTCCCTGGATGAACGACCCCTCTCTAGTAGCTATAGATGATGGGATAGATCTCTGTACTGACCCCTGATATATTTATACATCGTAATTAGATCTCCCCTCAGTCGTCTTTTTTCTAAAGTGAATAACCCTAATTTTGATAATCTTTCAGGGTACTGTAGTTGCCCCATTCCAGTTATTACTTTAGTTGTCCTCCTCTGGACCCTCTCCAGCTTTGCTATGTCTGCCTTGTTCACAGGAGCCCAGAACTGTACACAGTACTCTATGTGTGGTCTGACTATTGATTTGTAAAGTGGTAGGACTATGTTCTTATCACGGGCATCTATGCCCCTTTTGATGCAACCCATTATCTTATTGGCCTTGGCAGCAGCTGCCTGACACAGGTTTTTGCAGCTTAGTTTGCTGTTTATTAAAATTCCTAGATCCTTTTCCATGTCAGTGTTACCGAGTGTTTTACCATTTAGTATGTACGGATGACTTGCATTATTCCTTCCCATGTGCATAACTTTACATTTGTCACTGTTAAACCTCATCTGCCACTTATCTGCCCAATGTTATAATATACTTTCTATGTTAATAGTGCTTTCTCACGACAAGGTTGCCTCTTCAAGTGGGGACCTACTCTAACTTTGGCGCGGCACTGCGGCACTGTGGGACTATTTGTGCACTTTTAGTAATTATTTCTTGGCTGCAAATATGAGCTGAAGGTTTTTTAGGTTCGCCTGGCATTAAAATGAATGGATTCAATATGGGAGAGAGAATCTGGATCGCACAGTTTTAAACAGTTGTTATATCAAAAGCATAGTAATGAGGATGTGCGATCCAGATTCTCTCTCCCATATTAAATTAAAATGAATAGGACCCGCCTCGAACTTGCGGTTCGCGAACATTTGATCCCGTTCGCGAACCGTCCCGGCAGATGTTCGTCCATCACTATATGTCAATACCAAGATTGGCAAATCCTTTCGTTCTCCATCTTTTTTGTATTTCTTCCTCCAACATAGGTTTATTTATATCTATACTTTCTTCCCTTTTTTTCTGTTATACTTCATTTTCATTTTTGTTTACTACAACCTTTTTTGTATTATCCCCTGAATGGTTATCACTCTTTTTCCAAATGGTTTTGGGGCGAAATAACACATCATGTCTAGATGTTAATGCCTCTTTCCGACATCCATACTGGATACCCCCTCTTTTTAAGTCTTATTCTAATTGTCTCACATTCTTTTTGGAAGGCTGACTCTGTAATACAGTTCCTGCATGCGCGCATTAATTCCTCCACAGGTATGGCCTTTATGACATGGGCCGGATGATGACTGTTAGCATGTAAAATGGAATTACCTGCTACCTTCCTTCTATAAGTTTCAGTATATACCAGCTGGTCAGGAACACCAGTCAATTTTTGATGTTGTCATTAAGATGGTATTTGAAGTCAGGTATGGCAGATACATCGCCGCGCCAGACAAGTAACAGGTCGTCAATATATCTGCCATATCAGACCAGACTCGACCCAAAGGGGCAGTCTAAGCTATAAATGTATTTTTCTTCCCAATATGCCATAGTGAGGTTTGCCAATGAGGGCGAGAATTTTCGCCCCCATTGACACACCTCGTACCTGCAAGTAGTAAATGTTGTCAAATATGAAGTAAATGTGTGTGAGTAAGAAAGATGTAACCTCACACACATAATCAATGAAATTGCCTGAATGTCTGCTATCTTTATGGAGATAGAATTCCATAGTCAGAAGAGCCACCCTGTGGAGGGATACAATGCTTCAACATCTGCAGTTACCCACTTATACTGGGAATCCCATACAAAATTATACATAGCACGCAAGACATCTGCTGTATCCTTGATGTATCCTGGTACTCTTTTTACCATAGGTTGTAGTATATTGTCTAACCAGTTACCCAGATGTTCAGTAATGGATCCAATGCCCGAGACTATGGGACGTATGGGAGGGGGATCTATCCCCTTGTGCACCTTGGGCAGGGAGTACATAATTGGAGTAATTGGTGCATTCACACACAGAAAGCGGTATTCCGTATCATGGAGAAAACCCAATGTTAACCCTTTATGGATTCAATCATTATACTCACATTTGTAATCCATAAGTGGGTTTTTATCCAACTTTCTGTAGGTGGATGCATGTCACGGCCTATGGTGTACGCTGTGACACTGTTGCCACACTTGCGGTAACCACCGGTAACAGCATGCATGGCAACCATGTCACGGCAATCACCCAGAAGGCCGAGACACTGCCACCGCATGCTCTCACAGCAACATGTTGCTGCGGGCAACCACAAGTGTGGCAACAGTGTCACAGCGTACACCATAGGCCGTGACAATGCATCACCCAACATTTCCTGTACTTGTTCTTGATACACACTCCTATCCAGCACAATGATAGATCCCCCTTTATCGGCCATCCTGATAACAACTTCCATAGATTCTAATTCTGCCAAGGCTTGTTTCTGGGAATTGGTGAAGTTGCTACTCTGTCTGTCCGACATGGTTCGCTCATACAACCCCTTCAACTCTTTTTCTAAGATATTCTGAAAGGTGTCCATGCTTGAGGTTCGGGAAATCAGTGGATAAAAATAAGGGTTATGTGTTCTAAAACCCTTCCCTATGTCAATTAACTCTTCCACACCCGATTCCTGTTGGAGTTCAGAGAGGCAAAAAAGAGACATCTGTTCATTAAACAACAAACCTGTGTATATATATATATATATATATATATATATATATATATATATATTATTAATTACTGTCTCCTTCGTCCCCTCTGAAGTCCCCACAACATCAGGAATATCATGAAAATGTCTCGATATTGTGAGATTTCTAATGAATTTATTAATGTCCAGTATAGTGGTAAATAAATCAAAATTGACAGATGGTGCAAAGTTTAAACCTAAGGATAACACCTAAACTTGTTTTTCAGTCTGTTGTATTTTGGAAAGATTTAATACATCCAGTTCATTGGCACATGGATGCTGTTCTTTTATTTCTTCTGCATACAGGTAGTTATCCCATATGGTTTTCCTATGTTTGCGCCCTGCGTGTTTTCTACGTTTTTTGCATACTTGCTATTATTTGTTTTTTCTTTATTTTTCTTTGTTTCTATTTCTTTTATAATACGACGTTTTGTTGATGCAGTCTCATGTTTACTTCTGAACTCAATATCATCATCCTCTGATACCGGCATGGCTTCCATATAATCTGTAGGGTCCAGTTCCGACGAGAAACTGACTCTTGTTATTCTTTGCATCTTCCTTTGGTTTTTACTTTGATGCTTTAATATCCATTTAGGGGTGGAGCACAAATTTTCTCTTCTACCCCACTCGTACACCTGGTCCCTGGCATAATCATGGAGATCTCACAGAAATTTAGTATGTTTTGTTTGCATTATTTTATCCTCCAGTTGTTTAACTGATGTCATGATTTTTTGCTCCAACTCCACATAATCAGCCTCTCCTCCGTTTCTTTTCATGTTTGTATTTCCGTATGCAGCGACTGCAATTTCATATTCTCCCATTCAATAATTAATGCCATGAGTTCCAATGAACAGTGTGACAAAATACTATTCCATTTCGTTACAAAAACATCTGAAAAGATAGTGGTAAGTATTTTTTTTATCCTAAGTCCACGCGGGATCATTGATTTCTCCGTATATTTTACCAACGTGGTATGATCCCACCATAGGCGAGTTTCTTGTGACATGAGTTTCTCTAAGTCCATAATTTAGCTTTTTAAATCCCAATCCCTTTTGGCAGACTGATCCTCCATGGAAAAGACTGAGTCCGCTTTGGACCTGCGGTCAGGTGTGGTCATGAACGCCATGATGCAGGTATGCAAGTAATATGAACAGTCTGCAATGCTTACTTGAGTTACTGGGGAAGTTTCATTGTGTGTTTGAACAGGATACTGAAGGTGTAGCACGGAAACATCCTTGATTAAACATGTAAAACAGTTTGTTTGTCCAGCTCACCTATTCGGCGTGTCCTATCCCGTGTGCTCGGAATCCAACCAGCAAGTCCTTGGATAAGTAGATAATTTGAAGAAAAGAAAAGGTTTTGGCACTGTATTTTTCTCAATAAAATCTTCCTCTTTATTTCGTAACAATATCAAGTGCAGACAGGTTCAAAACAAGCAAGTATTTACGTGTTTCGGACACTTTTCTCCCCTGAAGGAAAGAGACCAGCCATTTTAGAAGGTACAGAACCATGAAGGTTGTGCAAGATAAGGTACTGTTCATTCATGGCAAAAGAATTTACTGCTGTGGAAAGGGTTCATTCCCTCAAGCACCTGCCACACTTTGAGACGGGCTTGCCATCTGGATCTAAATTTTGCATCCTTCAGCTGGAAATTTCAGAAAGGGTTAACAAGTACAAATAAGCATGCCTGTGTTTGTTTTCTGCTGCAGTCTGTTTTCCAGGGATCAGCGGTGACGCTCCGTGTACAAATGTCACTGCTGCAGCCAATCACTGGTCTCAGCAGTGAGGTCTCGTATACTGCTAAGGCCAGTGATTGGCTACATGGTGACCTGTGTGCACAGAACATCACCACTGCAGCCATGAAGATGACATCAGTGGTGAGGAGGACTGGAACACAGTACTGGAAGACACAGGATAGAAAAGGGTTAAGAATCTCGCCTTTTGTTGTTTTAGCACATCTACAGGGACTGCCCTGGTTTTTATTGAACTAAGACAACCCATTTAAGATTTCAATGCAAATATAATAAAAAAGGTATATTAGCTTGTAAAAACACTGAGACTGCTATGTAGAAAATTCTTAACAGCTCTATGGACTACAAAGCATGCGTAAAGTTATTGATCAAATGACCTGCAGTAACCTTGTTAGCAGAAGAACTAGGTGAAAAGTGATTTCATGCCAGCAGCCAGGAGACATCCCATAAAGTCAGACTCTTCATTAAATGGCTGATGTCTTACTTTCTGATTTACCTACTTGTTTTCCTTACATGACCTCTTATTTCTCTCATTATATAAAAGATGTCGTGGCAGCATTCTACCTTCTACATTACTATTTTTCCTTCAATACATTTATACAGTTTTTTCAATGAATTACAAAAATAGACATAAACAATGATGTCGTTTAGGGCAACACAAAAGACATGTTATGATTCCTGACATACAAAAATTGAGGGGTTCTCAAAATTGACCCTATGCCTTGTAGAAGAACAGCTAAGAATGGAAATGCCGAAGCCAAGGGACCCAACACAGACTTATTCTGTCTGCAATTTATTAATTTTTTGTAAAGGCAGTGTTTAGAGATATCAATTAGCCGCTTAGAGGGTGGGGACCTGGGAGCAATTTGTTACTATCATAAGGAGTACTGGGTATAGGCCTAGATTAGAAATTTTTGAGATTATATGAAAATCTCAGTCTACAACAAAATGATCAATGGGCACTCCCAAAATAAATGATATATAGATGCAGTGGCGTAACTAGAGTTCTATGGGCCCCAGGGCAAACTTTGAATCGGGGCCCCCCACCCCAAGACTCCGCCCACCCCACGACTCCGCCCGTCCACTATCCATCCATCCATCCGCCCCGGCCCTGATTTCAGACCATAATAATGTCTGAATTCAGGGGGTAGGGCGGATGGATGGATGATCAGTGGACGGTAATGATGTCTGAAGTCAGGGTGTGGGTGGGGCAGTAGGATGGATGAATCATTACATTACTAATACTACCTACCAGTCTATAGACCAGTCCAGGAAGATGGTCCTGCTGGAGTACTTCTGCTGCAATGACCGGCGCTCGCCCTTGATGGTTCGTGTCTGGTGACTTGGTCGGTCGTTCGGTCTGGTAATAATAATGTCTGAAATCAGGGTGCGGGTAGGGCAGATGGATGGATGGACCTGTCACAGCAATAATTTATTACCATCCACTGATGATCCATCCATCCGCCCCACCCAGGCCCTAATTTCAGACATTATTATTACCATCCGTCCACTATCCATCCATCCACCCCGGCCCTGATTTCAGACAATAATAATGTCTGAATTCAGGGGGTGGGGCGGATAGATGGATGATCAGTGGACCGTCGATAATGATGTCTGAAATCAGGGTGTGGGTGGGGGCCTGGGGCAGATGGATGGATGGATGAATCATTTACATTAGTTACTAATACTACCTAGTAGTACCACCTACCAGTCTATAGACCAGACCAGTCCAGGCAGATGGTACTTCTGACTGCTGCAACGCCCAGCGCTCTCCCTGGCCTTGATGGTTCGTGTCTGGACAGTCTGGAGTGGTGAGGGTGACTACTTGGTCGGTTGGCCAGCCGGCCGGCCGGTCTCTCTCTCATTCAGTCTCAGACTCTCAGGCGAGTGCGCGCTGGCTGACACTGGGGCCGTGGGGCGCTTGCAAGTCTCAGATGTGGCGGGCTCTTGCGCGCCTAGAGTCTACTCTCGTGGTGACGTCAGAGAGCAGACTCATATCGCGGGGGCGCAGGGAGGGTCGGGTCACCTGACGAGTCCGCTTCAAGTTCCAGACCAGCGGTACGTATGAGGAGAGAGGGCCGCGGCGTGCGTGTCCTAGCTACCTGCCTGAGTGCCTGATCATGTGGTGAGGCGAGAGGCGTATTTGTGGGCGTGTGTGTAGCTTGAGGGAGGGCCCGGCAGAGGAGCGGCAGCAGCTAAGTGGGGTCCCTCTCTCTCTCAGACTTGCGATGCGGATGCGATGATTTGTCACCTGCGAACAGCAGCAGGTGTCGGTGATCAACAGATTAGTTACTTAACACAGTCACAGGGCCCGGCCACCCGCCGCCGCCGCAAGCACTTGCGGCCTGCAGCGGGCCCTCCCTCCCGCCGGGCCCGGTCGCAGTCGCACTCTCTGCGACCGCGATCGTTACGCCCCTGTATAGATGTTTGATCACACAGTCTCCAGATGTAGGATACGTTTGCACTAATTTCGCTGGGGTGAAATACTACCTTGTCAATAATTTGTGATAGCCTACTAATTGGCACTAACTGAAACTTTTAGAGACAAAGACCCCTCTTGACCACTGTGCAAAAGAAAAGGAGTTCTTAAAATGAGTCCCTCATTTGCTTATATAAGACAATCTAGAAACCTCCATTTAGATAATCATACTGTAAATAGATCTTGAAGTCCCAGTACCTACTTTTGTGGTTTTATGTAGTTAATCATAAATTTGTTGAGAGACCTGAAGTTCCCATTGGGAGAAAGCACTTAGGTTATGCCTAATCTGAAGGTATTTATATTGACACCAGTAACTGAAGGGTGTATTACACACCCAGATCAGGCAGACGATTGTTGGGAGGGAAGCGCTCCTTCCCGGCAATCGCCTGCTCGCTAGTGGAGGAGACCGCGGCTATTACATGCAGCGATTTCCTCTGCAGCATGGGGAGGAGCAATCGCTGTGCCATCACTCGTCCCCATGCTGTATAGTGGTTTGCCAGTGGCAAATTGTTATAAGACAGTACAATCTGTCGCTGGCAAATCCTAATCTTTCAGCATGCAATCGGCAGCAGTATTACACTGCAAGATGATCACTAAAGAGTGTGGCCCCCCAACTTCAACTCTGGGCTTGACTTAAAAGAAAAGCATCATAATAAGCCAGAAAATTGGGGATACATCCTGATCTCTTTAGGTTTTTTTTTTAAAAAGAGTAAGCAGCGGCTTTTGGTTTACACCCATATAAAAGTATAACATCTGCTTATGAAATTTTAAGAAGAGGGAATAACAGGTGGGAATCGCGAGGGTTGTCAGAAAAGTAGAGAGAACCATATTTTGTACAGAGCTATGCAGCTTAGCCAGGATGGTTGTTTAGGTCCAATATTGATTGGTAAATTCATTCTGAATAGACATTTTAAAGAAAACCTGTTACCAAAAAATGCAGTGCAACATGTTATAGAGCAGGAGAAGCTGAGCAGATTGATATATTTTTGTATGAAAAGATTCAGTATAAGTTTTAATTTATACACTTATATATCTGCTTTTAAGTGTTGTAGGAAGGCGCAAGGGTACGTGTCACCGAGGTTCCTGGCCTCGGTGAGATAAGAACCGGTTATTTTATGTGTCAGCCGCAGCTAGTGTTCGCTGACACGGTTGATTCTTAGTGTGGCTGAAAAGCCGATCCGGGCCGGTTCTTATTGGGAGCAGCCAAAGAGCAGGGTGGGTGGCTGTTCCCCACGTCCAGGCCAGGTTTTGGGCTGGGGTTTAAAAACCCAGCCAGCAGCTCAGCTGGGTGTGGTATGTTCCTCCAAGTGAAAGTGGAGCTGTGAAGGCTCTGTGTCTCTGGGAGCTGCATGAGAGCCACCAGCTGGAAGCCAGGCGCCCTAAAGCCTGCTGTGGATATCCAGGTGACGTGTTTGTTTTGAGTTCTGTGGACTTTGGCCGTGTGAAATACCATGAGGAATTCCTGTGGTGTTAATTCACACCAGGACTCTGCCAAGTGTTTGTGTTATTTTTTTCCCTTGTGTGAATAAACACTGACTTTTGCTTTACTACCGTGTTCTTGCCTCTGTACTGCGTCCGCTTATCCTGCCTACCAGAGCGAATCTCTACAGTGTGTATACAGAGATAGCTGTCAGTCACTGATAGTTATACAAGGGGGAGGTGTTATCAGTGATGGATAGTATTCTCTGTGTAAGTGTGTATACATAGATAGCTGTCAGTCACTGATAGTTGTACACAGGGAGGTGTTATCAGTGATTGATAGCATTCTCTGTGTAAGTGTGTATACATAGATAGCTGTCAGTTACTGATAGTTGTACACGGGGAGGTGTTATCAGTGATTGATCGCATTCTCTGTGTAAGTGTGTATACAGAAATATCTGTCAGTCACTGATATTTGTACACAGGGAGGTGTTATCAGTGATTGATCGCATTCTCTGTGTAAGTGTGTATACAGAAATATCTGTCAGTCACTGATAGTTGTACACAGGGAGGTGTTATCAGTGATTGATAGCATTCTCTGTGTAAATGTGTATACATAGATAGCTGTCAGTCACTGATGGCTGTACACAGGGAGGTGTTATCAGTGATTGATAGCATTCTCTGTGTAAATGTGTATACAGAGATGGCTGTCAGTCACTGACAGCTGTACACTGAGAGCTGTTATCAATGATTGATAGCATTCTCTGTGTAAGTGTGTATACATAGCTGTCAGTCACTGATAACACCTCCTGCGTAGTGATAGCTGTTCACTGGAATGGTCTTAAATTAGAAAAAGCAGAGATATAAATTACACAATACTGAATATTTTCCCACAGAAATATTTCAATCTGCTCAGATCCTCCTTCTCTATAACATGGAGCCCACATATCTCACTGTATTGTGTGGTGACAGCTCCTCTTTAGGTGCAGAATTAATATGGATACTTAGAATAGGTGTGCGTTAGAGGCATTAACATTGTACTATAGAAGAAATTTTTAAACTGGGCCAGAGAATCGGAAACAACTTTTAAAGAGCATCAGTTATGGCCAATATTATGTCATTGGCAGATAAGGCTAGCTGGTGAACAGCCTGCCGTATCCGTGCTGCCGCTGGTGCACGTGTGCCGCCGGAGGTCATGTCGTAGTTTTATTCCGGCCGCCTCTCAGCATGTTTGCCGTGCTGCTGCCGGAACTCCGGCGGCACACATGCACTAGCTGCAGCACGGATCCGGCAGGCGGTTCCAGTGGGTGAACAGCCTGCCGGATCCGTGCTGCCGCTAGTGTGAAACTAGCCTAAGCTTTTTATGTTTAAAAGACACCCCCATGGGTTCCATTACCAAAGTAAACAGTAGAGGAGGAAGGAGGTATCACTGGTGGGTTCAATTTTTGAATGGAAAAGGGGACAAAAGAAAACCATTAGCTAGGACACTGGTCAATGGGGCTTTATAGAGGGACTTACAACATTACTTTTCGGAAAGTGCAAAACTTAAAATCTAGTCACAGTCTGGCTGTGCATTTCTACTTATTTGGAAACACAACAGGAGAAAGGATGGTACGTACAGTATATGCGTATAGCTTTATAGAAAAGAAGAACATTGGTCAAAGTTTAAATGCTTCCACTGCCACCCTCAGATTTCTGTTCTGGGCAATTACCTACAAATCACAGACAGTCATGCTGGTTTTTCTTAATGTTTACAGTCAAGTTACAAAATAAAAAATGAATCATGAATATGGCTAAGTAAAAAAACATCTATGATTCAGAAGACTTGTTTCAACACATTACCAACATGCCGTATGCATTTTAATACAATGAGCATTACAATCGTATTAACAAGGCTAGGTTATTAACTTTGATATTACTACAATAGTGTTATAAAATTTAGTGCCAGATAAATTTGGTACTAGAGAACATTTTACCCTTTTTACTCTGTACGCTGGTCTAAAAGTTCAATATTTTTATGAACAGTTGACAACAATTTTATCACAGACTAGTCTAAAGGTCCCCCATATGGTTTGGGCTGCAATATAATGTGTACGGAGAACTCCTGACTCTCCCCGACATCAGAAGGATCGGGTAAGCTACCACCAGAGCGGTTTTCTCTCTGCCTATCGTCAGCACATGCGCTCTCAGCCGAACTAATCGTGTATGTGGGAGTCGGGGGACATAGCCATATGCCAAACCATGGTTCGGCTTACAGCTATTTACTGTGTATGGTCACCTTAAAACAAATATGCAAGTTTGCAAATGTTGTGACTAATGCATCTACAATTCAGATTGCTTTATTACCTCATGTTACCTCTGTTTGTTGTGAGGACTTAGTCCACGCCGGTAACTAGTTATGACAAAGTGGTACACAAGATAACTTTGCAAATCCTGACTTCTCTGATATCAATTATGACGGATATTATTAACCACTTCCTGACATCCATCATACATGTATGGCAGATGTAGGGTCTTCAAAGATCGCACCCACTCAGTACCTAAGAGAGCACCATAGCCACTGGATGCCTGCTGTTTTACACAGCAGACATTCAGTAGCAGAGTCCATGGTAAGAGACAACTCTGATCCTGGACTTTTAATCCCTTAGAGCATCTCAGTGTTTATTTACTGGAAGTGTGGTGCTCCAAGTGACTGAATGGGCCCCCCATGTCGAGAACGAGGGAGCCATTTGGTTGCTATGGCAGCCTGGAGCTTTCTAAAGGCTTCGAGGCCTGCCATAGTAAAGTTCCTATTAAGCCCTGCCTGTGGCAGGACTTTATAGGAACCCAGTGTTTTTCCCATAAACTGTAATAGTAAACCATTGCAGTCTACAGTATAAGCAATCTAATGATCACATGTTAAATTCCCCTAGGGGGACTAAAAATACAGGTAAAACATTTTTTAAATATTGAAAAAAAACTGTTAAAAAAAAATCACTTCCATCATAATTTTACACATAAAAAAATATTTATCCTAGGGATCGGCAACCTCTGTCACTCCAGTTATTACCTAAATCCTCATTTTCACTTCTATGGGAGTTACAATAACAGCCGAGTAAGTGTGCATGCTGGGAGTTGTAGTTTCACAGCAGCTGTAGTGCCGAAGGTTGCTGATCCCTGATTTATCCTGTATGGTGAATGGCCTAACAGTTATTTTTTTTTTTTAAATGGCTGAATTGCCATTGCTATTTGTGTCTCGTTGCCTTCCAAAAAACAAGTTTAACAAAAAGTGATTAAAAATGTCATGCAAACCCCTAAAAACTACAGATCACCCCGTAAAAAAATTAGCACTTACACAGCTCAGTACATGTACATATAAAAAAGTTACAGATATCAGAATATCACAATGCAAAGACATTTTTTAAAGTTTTTTAAGTATTAAAATATAAGAAAAAAACTATGTAAATGTGGTATTACTGTAATCATACTGTCCCAGAGAATAAAGTTAACATATCAGTTTTACTACATAGGGAACACTGTAAAAACGAAACCCATAAAACAATGGCTTAATTGCATTTTTTTCCAATTCCACCCCATTTAGTTTTTTTTTCTCCAGCTTCATTATATGGAAACAAATATGTGCCATTAGAAGAAAGTACAACTGCAAAAAACAAACCCTGTTGTGAACATGAAAAAATAAAAAGTGGCCCCTGCAAGGCAGGGAGGAAAAAATTATAGTTAAAAAAATAAAAAAGGGTGCTTTAGGAAAGGGTAAATAGTTAAGCACGACATAAGATGCACTCCCCTGAAAATGTTTCTAAGAAAATAGATAACTAGCAAGTGATACATACAATGAAATCACAAAGTACAATAGCATTATCAATTTCCAAAAACCCTTGAAAAATATCAGACCAGAATAGGACATGTTTTATAATTTCTGCAATGGACATCTGGATGCGGACTGTACTTTGTGGTTTTGCCGTTTTTTGATGGCAAAGTGAGAACACAATTGTTAACGTATCTACTACTATCAGAATGGGTTATATCACTGAGCACAATATACATTTTGAAATCATATTTGACATCAATATCTGTAATGGTTACAATGTTAGGGCTCATTCAGACGACCGGATGCGTTTTTGCAGTCCCCAAATTGCGTATCAGCAAAGCACAGATTCCAGCCGTGTGCATTCCGCATTTTGCAGAATGGAATGGCCAGCCCTATGATAGAAATGCCTATTCTTGTCAGCAGTTGTGGACAAGAATAGGACATGTTCTCTCATTTTTGCGGGGCCGCGGAATGGGATTACGAATGTGGACAGCACACAGTGTGCTGTCCGCATCTTTTGCAGCCCCATTGAAATAAATAAGTCCTCATCTGATCTGCAAAATTGCGGAACGGATGTGGACACAAACATATGGTCATCTGAATGAGCCCATACTCCAAAATATATGGTTAAATTAATAACATTTACAATAGCATTAATAGTGTCCGTCCGCAGGATCAACCCTATTAAACCAGGCATAATTAACACTTTTTATTAACATGAAAATAAAGAGTTTGTTGCACCAAAGGGCGTGCACTTTCCCCTCTGACTACAGAGCACCTCCATTCTGCACTGTCAGCCACCCCCCCCCCCCTTTGATTAATGCATCTCTCATCCTGCTTGCGCCGTAAATGACAATTTCAGCACATATACAGTGGATCTGCTTCCACTTACCAGGCATCAAAGATGATTACTGTGCATGCGCCAATAAATTTAACTTCCATCTTAATGTAGCCAAGAATCTACTCTTCTGAGTGGAGGAAGACTTTATCGGTGCATGCACAGCAGTCATCTACGATGCTTGGTACGTAGAAACAGATCTACTAAACCAACTTTGGCAAGGAGTATCTCCATGTAAGACTGGTGCAAGTGTCCAGCTGTAATCAGTGGAAGGTAACAGCATATATGTGATAGCCGGAAGAATTAAAAAGTGTCTGTACAGCCCAATAATACAGTATAGGCCATATGTTTATTTCCTGTTGTGGTAAGGACCTATAGTATACACAGCAGCTTGAAAACTATGGACCAGAATTAAAGACTTAATAGCCCTGGTGTATTATACAGTCAGGTCTATAAATATTGGGACATCGACACAATTCTAACATTTTTGGCTCTATACATCACCACAATGGATTTGAAATGAAACGAACAAGATGTGCTTTAACTGCAGACTGTCAGCTTTAATTTGAGGGTATTTACATCCAAATCAGGTGAACGGTGTAGGAATTACAACAGTTTGCATATGTGCCTCCCACTTGTTAAGGAACCAAAAGTAATGGGACAGAATAATAATCATAAATCAAACTTTCACTTTTTAATACTTGGTTGCCAATCCTTTGCAGTCAATTACAGCCTGATGTCTGGAATGCATAGACATCACCAGGCGCTGGTTTTCAGGCCAAGCCTCTACTGCAACTGTCTTCAGTTCCTGCTTGTTCTTCGGGCATTTTCCCTTCAGTTTTGTCTTCAACAAGTGAAATGCATGCTCAATCGGATTCAGGTCAGGGGATTGACTTGGCCATTGCATAACATTCCACTTCTTTCCCTTAAAAAACTCTTTGGTTGCTTTTGCAGTATGCTTTGGGTCATTGTCTGTCACGAGGGTGTCAAGAACCACGCCTGACTCAGTTATACCCGGAGTCAGGAAGTCGCAGCGGTTGGCTGCGCGCTCTATGTAAGATAGGGCTGTTTCCTTATGGTAGCTTTCTGGGTTTGCTTTGCAACCCTTTTTGGCTCACTCAGGGATCCGTAGCTCCTTCTCCTCAGCTGTTCCTTGTCCAGCACTCCCAACCTCCTTATATTCCCCTCTCACACTTCTCTGGTTGCCAGATATAGAGCTTCCTGCCTGGACTTCTATACTGACCCACTGGAGCTGTGTTGCTGCGTTCTCTGGTTGTTTGTCCAGAACGTTCTGCTGTGGTCGCCCACCTGGGTTTATGTGTTTGTCTGTATTGTCTGTCCTCTCCCTGGTGTTTCCCTCTTAGTGTCAGTGGTGCGGACTAGCGATCCCACCGGCCGGTTCACTATCTAGGGCTCATTTTAGGGAAAGCCAGGGTTTAGGCACGTGATCGCCGCACGGGTGAGGAACCCGTCTAGGGACGTCAGGTGCCAGCCGCAAGGTGAGTCAGGGGTCACCACCTTTCCCTCTCCCTTGGGCAGGGCTTTCCCTTTTCCCTCCCTGTGCGTGACGCCGGTCATTACATTGTCCATCTGCACTGTAAAGCGCTGTCCAATTAGTTCTGAAGCATTTGGCTGAATATGAGCAGATAATATTGCCCGAAACACTTCAGAATTCATCTTGCTGCTTTTGTCAGCAGTCACATCATCAATAAATACAAGAGAACCAGTTCCATTGGCAGCCATACATGCCCACACCATGACACTACCACCACCATGCGTCACTGATGAGGTGGTATGCTTAGGATCATGAGCAGTTCCTTACCTTCTCTATACTCTTCTCTTCCCATCACTCTGGTACAAGTTGACCTTGGTCTCATCTGGCCATAGGATGTTGTTTCAGAACTGGGAAGGCTTTTTTAGATGTCGTTTGGCAAACTCTAATCTGGCCTTCCTGTTTTTGAGGCTCACCAATGGTTTACATCTTGGAGAACCCTCTGTATTCACTCTGGTAAAGTCTTCTCTTGATTGTTGACTTTGACACACATACACCTACCTCCTGGAGAGTGTTCTTGATCTGGCCAACTGTTGTGAAGGGTGTTTTCTTCACCAGGGAAAGAATTCTTCGGTCATCCACCACAGTTGTTTTCCATGGTCTTCCGGGTCTTTTGATGTTGCTGAGCTCACCGGTGCGTTCCTTCTTTTGAAGAATGTTCCAAACAGTTGTTTTTGGCCACGTCTAATGTTTTTGCTATCTCTCTGATGGGTTTGTTGTGTTTTTTCAGCCTAATGATGGCTTGCTTCACCGATAGTGACAGCTCTTTGAATCTCATCTTGAGAGTTCACAGCAGCAGATTGAAATGAACTCTGGACCTTTTATCTGCTCATTGTAATTGGGAAAATGAGAGAATAACACACACTTGTCCATTGAACAGCTGAGAAGCCAATTGTCCCATTACTTTTGGTCCCTTAACAAGTGAGAGGCACATATGCAAACTGTTGTAATTCCTACACCATTCACCTGATATGGATGTAAATACCCTCAAATTAAAGCTGACAGTCTGCAGTTAAAGCACATCTTGTTTGTTTTTATTTCAAATCCATTGTGTTGGTGTATAGAGCTCAAAATGTTACAATTGTGTTGATGTCCCAATATTTATGGACCTGGCTGTATGAACCCAGTAGGTCTATATTTTACTGATTATGAAAACACGCTATTTTCGGACCCAGAAGTGGGACCCGCACCTACAATCAGACATAGCGATATGCGGCCAATGTCCAAGATGGGACAACCCTTTTCAGTTTTCAAAAAATACATTTGTACATGTTAGAAATTATAAACTAGTAGTCTAAATATTAATATATAGTTTATTGCTTATACTTAGGGAAATATATTTCAAATATCGAAAAAATAAACATGGAATTCAAATGATCATGTTGCTGTTTCAGAGGATTCTCCAATTACAGTCAGGTTAATGATATCTTAGTAAGGTTGGTGTTAAATTGTCATCACATTGTCATTGTTGCTAGCAATAAGATAAGAAAATACACTGACAAGCAAAAGGGTAACAAGGTTTTGAACTTTTGACTTTCAGGCTCCATATCTGACCATCCACTACAGCTTCAAATGTGAGACTACTATCATTTCATAGACAATCATCTTGGCTATCTCATACATAAATTGGACTTGCAACTATTTAGCATCTGATTAGTTATGCAGATTCTGGTCATGTAACTACATTGTTACTGTTTTGCTCCTGGTGGTGGAACAATCTTTTTCCTCTTGTATACTACAAATTGCAACCTGTTCTCACATTTCCTAATAGCCTAGTGCTTTATTAGGTTGATTCCCAAGCACAAGGTCACTGGTTCGAATCGAGGAGCAGCCATGAAGAACATTTCCTACTAAAAGAGAAAGAGCATCATCTAGCTCATCGATAGATATATCTCATTATGCTGCATCATGTGAGTACCATGACAGTTGGAAGAATACGAAAGGAAGTCTGTCCATCCATTCCAAAGCCAAGAGGTGGACGTCCAGGCAAAATATCAGTCAACAAGTCGGCTCATCACATCTATCAGTTCTGGCACAATAAACACAGTAGTGGAGGTGGCTCATATGCTTCGTAATAATGAGATCACAGACGTCAATGGAAGCACTATGCAACCCACATTATACATGTCTGGAATGGTAGCCCGAAAAAAGGTGAAGAAGCATCAAAAGAACTGGAAAATTTGGGGTTGCACTCACTGTCCAAGTGATGAGGTGCTTCGGTGAAGTGGATATGATCCAAACATTAATGAAAAAGAGAACCACCGCACACTCAGGGGTTGTATGCAAAAAGGTTATTTATTTTTGACAAGAAAGCAAAAAAATTACAAGGAATAATTGCCAATAATTAGAACGTGACTGTTTGCTTGATGTTTCGATCACAGAGGGACCTTGGTCACAAGAGTCACGAAAAGAAAAAAGAAAACATTAATGATAAGGAAAGGGGGTTGGAATTCAAGTAGAAAGGAACAATGTGGAGAAACTAATATATAAGCGAAAAAAACTAATGTATAACCGGAAAAAGAGTAGATACAATAGGGTAGCGAGGCTAAGGCCTATGTTGAAGCTACAATAGAAATCCTGAGCTAGAGTCTTGGATAGAACGATTCTAGTGTTCTGCTACAGGTGTAAGGGACTTAGCAGAATCTAGGGAGCACATAATGATACAGTATAAGGAGTACATAGTAGTGGTACATAATGGTAAAATAGAAAAAGATGCAAAACAATGAAGCACTGAGGGATGACCAAGGTCTGAGATAAACCTTATAATAGTGATTGGGGAGTAGCATAGGGTCTAAGAAGAATCTGGCAATCTACAGGTCCTTCTAAAAAAATTAGCATATTGTGATAAAGTTCATTATTTTCTGTAATGTACTGATAAACATTAGACTTTCATATATTTTAGATTCATTACACACCAACTGAAGTAGTTCAAGCCTTTTATTGTTTTAATATTGATGATTTTGGCATACAGCTCATGAAAACCCCAAATTCCCATCTAAAAAATTAGCATATCATGAAAAGGTTCTCTAAACGAGCTATTAACCTAATCATCTGAATCAACTAATTAACTCTAAACACCTGCAAAAGATTCCTGAGGCTTTTAAAAACTCCCAGCCTGGTTCATTACTCAAAACCGCAATCATGGGTAAGACTGCCGACCTGACTGCTGTCCAGAAGGCCATCATTGACACCCTCAAGCAAGAGGGTAAGACACAGAAAGAAATTTCTGAACGAATAGGCTGTTCCCAGAGTGCTGTATCAAGGCACCTCAGTGGGAAGTCTGTGGGAAGGAAAAAGTGTGGCAGAAAACGCTGCACAACGAGAAGAGGTGACCGGACCCTGAGGAAGTTTGTGGAGAAGGACCTATTCCAGACCTTGGGAGACCTGCGGAAGCAGTGGACTGAGTCTGGAGTAGAAACATCCAGAGCCACCGTGTACAGGCGTGTGCAGGAAATGGGCTACAGGTGCCGCATTCCCCAGGTCAAGCCACTTTTGAACCAGAAACAGCGGCAGAAGCGCCTGACCTGGGCTACAGAGAAGCAGCACTGGACTGTTGCATGTCATTCGGAAATCAAGGTGCCAGAGTCTGGAGGAAGACTGGGGAGAGGGAAATACCAAAATACCTAACCCCATAGAGAATCTGTGGGATATTGGGAAGAGAAAGTTGAGAGACGCAAAACCCAACACTCTGGATGAGCTTAATGCCGCTATCGAAGCATCCTGGGCCTCCATAACACCTCAGCAGTGCCACAGGCTGATTGCCTCCATGTCACGCCGCATTGAAGCAGTCATTTCTGCAAAAGGATTCCCGACCAAGTATTGAGTGCATAACTGAACATAATTATTTGAAGGTTGACTTTTTTTGTATTAAAAACACTTTTCTTTTATTGGTCGGATGAAATATGCTAATTTTTTGAGATAGGAAATTTGGGTTGTCATGAGCTGTATGCCAAAATCATTAATATTAAAACAATAAAAGGCTTGAACTACTTCAGTTGGTGTGTAATGAATCTAAAATATATGAAAGTCTAATGTTTATCAGTACATTACAGAAAATAATGAACTTTATCACAATATGCTAATTTTTTGAGAAGGACCTGTATAAGTCAAAGTTATTAAACAAAATGTCCAGCTCACCATGTATCCTTTATCCTCTGTGCACGGAAAGAACCAGGTAAGTTCTCCAGATATAAACAGCAGAAAAATGTTCCATCACTATTGAAGATTCTGTTGTTTTGTCTATATTTTCAATAGCAAATTACATCAGTCTGGCGCTTTTTTGATGAAAGTGCAGACGACAAAAGAATTGTAATTTTCAACCTGTGCCATACAAAAATGAGCAGGGGCGTGAACACTAGCAACCTCACCACCACCAGCATGATCCGCCACATGGCATTAAAGCACCCTAATAGGTGGGCCGAACGCCTGGGTCCACAATCTGTGTCTGCGGGTTACTTCACTGCCTCCTCTTCCCCTGTGTTTATGTGCTGGCCAATCCCCTGTCTAAGATGCAGGCCCGGATGCCTCCCGCCCTGCACCTTCGCCAGTACCATCAGTGACCACATCCACTTCCATGTCCCCGCGCAGCGTACAAATGTCCTTTCCCCAGGCATTTGAACACAAGCGCAAATACCAATCCACCTACCCACAGGCCATAGCACTAAATGTGCAGCTATCCAAATTACTGGCCCTGGAAAGGTTGCCATTTAGGCTTTTAGACACTGAGGCCTTTCACAGCCTCATGTCAGCGTCTGTCTCGCGTTACGCAGTCCCCAGCCGCCACTATTTTTCAAGGTGTGCCATGCCCGTCTTACACCAACATGTGTCCCGTAACATCACACGTGCCCTGACCAACGCAGTTACTGGGAAGGTCCACTTAACCATGGACACATGGACTAGTGCCGAGAGTGAGTTGCACCCCAAGATGGCACAGGTGCTACCGACGCCAAGGATTGCGGGCCCTACATCGATTAGGTTTTCCACCAGCACCTACGTTAGTGGCTCCAACCCCCACTTCTCCTCTATCGCTTCCTCCTCCACTTCCACCTCTGAATTATCCGCGTGCAGCACCAGTCAGTCATCAGTTGGTAGCTGGAAGCAGTGTTGCACTGCAGTGGGGAAGCGGCAACAGGCCGAGCTGAAGCTGATATGCTTAGGGGACAAACAGAGCTGTGGCAGGGAATAAGAGACCAGACTGAGCTGTGGCTCTCGCCACTCAACCTAGAACCAGGCATGGTTGTGTCTGATGATGGCCGCAACTTGGTGGCGGCTTTGGAGCTCGGCAAGCTCACACACATCCCATGCCTAGCCTACGTCTTAAACTTTGGGGTTCAGCGGTTTCTCAAAACCTACCCTAATTTGCGTGAGATACTGGTGAAGGCGGATAAGCTTATCTGTTATAATACCACCAGCAGCACTAAATACCCGCTCAGACAAAACGCTGGCGGCAGGGAAGGCCAGCACCTCCAAGGCGTAGAGCGGCAGTTCGTACTGAGAAGAGGCGCTGAGAAGACGAACTGAGGGTGGACGCCATCTCACACCCCCGCACATTGACGCGTTTCAAGCTATACCGTTCTTAATCGTAACTGTGTGCACTGCCTGACCCTCGGGTTTAAATAGATCCATTCCCCCTGAAAAGGAGGAGGGGGGAGAACCACACCCCCAGGGCGACGCAAAGCACTTGCTCTGTCCTGTGCTGAACCCATTATCTACAATTAACATCATATAAAAAACAACACCTATAAATCCCACAAAAATGCGAAATATGAAGTACAAAATACAAAAACACCTATCTAGGACAAGGTCACATCATAAGATCACTTCCTACATTCCAGATCGGAACCTTGATCATGTGCAGTTTTGCCTAGATAAAATCACATAATGTGAACACAGGGTAGTGGCGTCGCTAGAGGGGGGCGAGGGGGGGCAATTGCCCCCCCTATGTTGTTCCTTGCCCCCCCAGGTGCCCCCCCGCTGATTCCCCCGAGTGAATACTAATGAGCGCTTCCATTAAGGAAGCGCTCATTAGTACAGAAGGACCAGGAAGTGGTGAACGCTCTGTACTCACCACTTCCTGGTCCTCGGCTGTCGGCTGTGCAGGGCTGCGCACAGCGTGAGGTCGCTCTGTGACCTCACGCTGTGCGCGCCAGTTTAGAGCACGCACAGTCGACTGAGGAGGGAGAAAATGGCAGGCGGCGTCCGTCCAGGAGCAGGAGAGGTAAGTGTTTTTTTTTTTAATTTTATAAAAAATGTGGCTGCTGGGGGCATTATGGGGGCTAATAGGAGGCATATGCGGCTAATAGGAGGCATATGGGGCTAATTGGAGGCATATTTTGGGGGCTAATTGGAGATGTATGGGGGCATTTGGAGGCATATTTGGGGGCTAATTGGAGGCATATTTGGGGGCTAATAGGAGGCATATGGGGCTAATAGGAGGCATATGGGGCTAATAGGAGGCATATGGGGGCTAATAGGCATATGGGGGCTAATAGGCATATGGGGGCTAATAGGCATATGGGGCTAATAGGCATATGGGGCTAATTGGAGGCATATGGGGGCTATGGGGCTAATTGGAGGCATATGGGGGCTAATTGGAGGCATATGGGGGCTAATAGGCATATGGGGCTAATTGGAGGCATATGGGGGCTAATTGGAGGCATATGGGGGCTAATTGGAGGCATATGGGGGCTATGGGGCTAATTGGAGGCATATGGGGGCTAATTGGAGGCATATGGGGGCTAATTGGAGGCATATGGGGGCTAATTGGAGGCATATGGGGTCTATGGGGCTAATTGGAGGCATATGGGGGCTAATTGGGGGCTAATAGGAGGCATATGGGGGCTAATTGGAGGCATATGGGGTCTATGGGGCTAATAGGAGGCATATGGGGGCTAATAGGAGGCATATGGGGGCTAATAGGAGGCATATGGGGGCTAATTGAAGGCATATGGGGGCTAATTGAAGGCATATGGGGGCTAATAAGAGGCATAATGGGGGCTAATTAGAGGCATAATGGGGGCTAATGAGGCATAATGGGGGCCAATGGGGCTAATAAGAAGAATAATGGGGGCTAATGAGGCATAAGGGCTTATATGGGGGCTGATATGGGAGTGATGAGAGGCATAATGAGGGCTAATGAGAGGCATAATGTGTCATCCACAGATCCCCCATAACAGTGTGTCTTCCACAGATCCACCATAACAGTGCGCCTGTGCACTGACGAGAGACAGAAAGAAGGGGAAAGAATCCGTGGAAGCAAGCAGGGGACAGCACAGCAGACGACTGAATAGCTTCTTTTGTAAGTAAATTGTTTTATTATAACTGTATCCCTGCAGACCGCAACTCTCTCGTATTTTGTAATCTTATTTTGTTTTTGCCCCCCCATTTTTGACTGTGGTATCTTTGTGCCCCCCCTATATATTGTTCCTAGAGTCGCCACTGACACAGGGTAATATCTCAATCTATAAGTCACCATTGAGGAATATGCTGGCAATATACAAGTAACCAATGTGGGGATTCGCTCTGGTAGGCAGGGTAAGCGGACGCAGTACAGAGGCAAAAACAAGGATGTAAATCAAAGTTCAGTGTTTTATTCACACAATAGGAAAAACAAGGAAAAATTAACGCTGTTCAGTTTTGGTGCTTGTTCACACCACACAAAGTCCACAGTGCACAAAACCTACACCTGGTCAGTAGATTTCCACCTACAGTCCACAGCAGGCTTTAGGGCTCTTTCACACTTGCGTTGTCCGGATCCGTCGTGTACTCCATTTGCCGGAATTACACGCCGGATCCGGAAAAACGCAAGTGAACTGAAAGCATTTGAAGACGGATCAGTCTTCAAAATGCGTTCAGTGTTACTATGGCACCCAGGACGCTATTAAAGTCCTGGTTGCCATAGTAGTAGTGGGGAGCGGGGAGCAGTATACTTACCGCCCGTGCGGCTCCCAGGGTGCTCCAGAATGACGTCAGAGCGCCCCATGCGCATGGATAATGTGATCCATGCGATCATGTCATCCATGCGCGTGGGGCGCCCTGACGTCACTCTGAAGCACCCCGGGAGCCGCACGGACGGTAAGTATACTGCTCCCCCGCTCCCCACTACACTTTACCATGGCAAACAGGACTTTAGGGTCCTGGCAGCCATGGTAACCATTCAGAAAAAGCTAAACGTCGGATCCGGTAATGCGCCGAAACGACGTTTAGCTTAAGGCAGGATCCGGATTAATGCCTTTCAATGGGCATTAATTCCGGATCCGGCCTTGCGGCAAGTGTTCAGGATTTTTGGCCAGAGCAAAAAGCGCAGCATGCTGCAGTATTTTCTCCGGCCAAAAAACGTTCCGGTCCTGAACTGAAGACATCCTGATGCATCCTGAACGGATTTCTCTCCAGTCAGAATGCATTAGGATAATCCTGACGACGGAACTCTATGCCGGAAAAGAACAACGCAAGTGTGAAAGAGCCCTTAGAAGCCTGTTTCCCCCAGCATACGGCTCTCACAGCACCACAGCTTCACAGCTACTCTGTCATGGAGGATAATCCACACAGCTTAACATGCTGGCTGGGTTTTTATATCCGGCCTGGAACCGTGGGGAACAGCCACCCACCCTGCTCTTTGGCTGCTCCCAATAAGAACCGGCCCAGATCGGCTGTACAACCATTCTGACAGCTGAAGTGTCAGACTGCACTACAGTACTGACACTTCAGGAAAAAACCCTGGTTCTTACCTCACCGAGGCCAGGAACCTCAGTGACACGTATCTTCCGTCAATGACGGATCCTTGTTCCTTCTTACACCATGTACAAAATGATAATAAGTAAAAAAGGAAAGGAGCTGGCAATCTATAGGTAACCAATAGGGAAAATGCTGATGATACATAAGTAACCATATACAGATAGTAGTATTATAAATAGTATATTGCTAGGAGAGGGCAGCATCCCCAGCGCCGGCAGAGGAGGCTTAGCCGTGGTTGGAAGGAGAGGTGGATGAGGTGGTTCCCGTGGCACAGCGTATGAGTGCTGCGGGGAGAGATGGAGGCATGTGCGAGATAGACGCAGAGAGGGGCATCTATATGCCCGTGTTCGGGGCTGAAGCGCGTGAAATCTTGCGAGATCTCAGGCGCTTCAGCGTGTTTATTGGCATGGTAATCATGAGATCCTGTGGAATCTCGCTGAAGGAAATGCGGCCATATTGGGAAAGGGAAGGAGAGTAGAAAGTGGGGCAAAGTGTGGGCAATGTTGTGTTAGTGGGCAATGTTGTGTTAGTGTGTTAAGTGAATGTAGAGCATAGAGAATAGAGGGAGAAGAAGGGGATGATGTCAATGAGTTGATGTGGTGTAATGAAAGGGAAGGAGAGTAGAAAGTGGGGCAAAGTGTGGACAATGTTGTGTTAGTGTGTAAAGTGAATGTAGAGCAAAGAGAGTAGAGGGAGAAGGAAGGGAGGAGGTGAATGAGTTGATGTGGTATAATGAGAAGGAAGGAATTATGTAAATAAGTGAATGTGGTGAAATAGAAAGGAGGATATAATAGATGTATATAATAGATGTAATTATTGGCAATTATTCCTTGTAATTTATTCTTCCTTTGGAGGACTTGTCAAAAATAAATACGTTGCTACCCTTGATGTGGACTTCACTGATACTTTTAAACAAATCACGGAGAAATATATTCAATGTTTACCGTACTTATTTTTTTTTAAAAAAAGTCTCACTGCCTGAAGAACGGTTAAAATAAAACAAAAAATAAACTTTATTATTAATTATTATTTAAAAATGGGTGAATCTTTATTTATTTTTTATTTTTTTTCTCTACACAGCTGGATATAGCAAATATTATCCGCTAAGTCGCACTCTGTTCCCACACAGCTAAAGGAGAGGGTGCAAAGGTATATATGTGCCTATACCCCCATCTATTTCATCAGTTGTAGGTACAGTGTGGGGAATGAGTGTTATACCCACTAAATCACAGACAGAGTATGGACAAAAATCTATGTAGATTTGTCATTCATTGTCATACTCCACTGTGGATACATATATAGCCAGCCGTATGTTAATAATGCATGACCTGACCCATTTTCAATTGGGGTCATTCTCCCGGCTGATCACATATGTGTGGACCCACAGGTCCGTACTGACACTCCACACAACAGTATCCCACTAAAGGCCCAATAGGGATCGCTATATGGGGATAGCAGTGTTCAATAGAGGACCTCTGTTCAGCAGGACTCCCTATTAATAGTAAGATGGAGCGCAGTATGCCAGTTCACCACCACCATATGGCTACCTATATTTAACTCTCTCAGCCCGCTCGACGCGTTTCTGTGCCCTTTTGTTTGTACACTTCATCAGGAGCTAAGCTTTGGGGTCTGAGAGGTGACAGATTCCCTTTAATATATTGCTATTTGGACCAGGATTGTTCTTTATATATGTTTTTATATGATATTTTATTTAATTGCTATACCTAAACCTTTGTGTTGACCCAGTTTATTTTCACGGTATTAAAAAAAATTTTTTCAGGGTTTATTATTAATGTATTCCACAAGGGTACACCCATTCAGTCCCCATTGGTGTACTAACTATTTTTTGTGAGGTAGAATAGTCATACTTACTGGGGTCAGAAACTAAACAGAGTGGTCAAACATGAAAGCCGAAACAGTAACCAAATGCAATGTCAGAAACTGAATCAAAGCCAATGTCGCTGACGTGCTGCAGAGTATGTTGGTGCTATAGCTATATATATATATATATATATATATATATATTAATTACACACACATATACACACACATATACATATACAGGTCCTTCTCAAAAAATTTGCATATTGTGATAAAGTTCATTATTTTCTGTAATGTACTGATAAACATTAGACTTTCATATATTTTAGATTCATTACACACCAACTGAAGTAGTTCAAGCCTTTTATTGTTTTAATATTGATGATTTTGGCATACAGCTCATGAAAACCCAAAATTCCTATCTCAAAAAATTAGCATATCATGAAAAGGTTCTCTAAACGAGCTATTAACCTAATCATCTGAATCAACTAATTAACTCTAAACACCTGCAAAAGATTCCTGAGGCTTTTAAAAACTCCCAGCCTGGTTCATTACTCAAAACCGCAATCATGGGTAAGACTGCCGACCTGACTGCTGTCCAGAAGGCCATCATTGACACCCTCAAACAAGAGGGTAAGACACAGAAAGAAATTTCTGAACGAATAGGCTGTTCCCAGAGTGCTGTATCAAGGCACCTCAGTGGGAAGTCTGTGGGAAGGAAAAAGTGTGGCAGAAAACGCTGCACAACGAGAAGAGGTGAACGGACCCTGAGGAAGATTGTGGAGAAGGACCGATTCCAGACCTTGGGGGACCTGCGGAAGCAGTGGACTGAGTCTGGAGTAGAAACATCCACAGGCGTGTGCAGGAAATGGGCTACAGGTGCCGCATTCCCCAGGTCAAGCCACTTTTGAACCAGAAACAGCGGCAGAAGCGCCTGACCTGGGCTACAGAGAAGCAGCACTGGACTGTTGCTCAGTGGTCCAAAGTACTTTTTTCAGATGAAAGCAAATTTTGCATGTCATTCGGAAATCAAGGTGCCAGAGTCTGGAGGAAGACTGGGGAGAGGGAAATGCCAAAATGCCTGAAGTCCAGTGTCAAGTACCCACAGACAGTGATTGTCTGGGGTGCCATGTCAGCTGCTGGTGTTGGTCCACTGTGTTTTATCAAGGGCAGGGTCAATGCAACTAGCTATCAGGAGATTTTGGAGCACTTCATGCTTCCATCTGCTGAAAAGCTTTATGGAGATGAAGATTTCATTTTTCAGCACGACCTGGCACCTGCTCACAGTGCCAAGACCACTGGTAAATGGTTTACGGACCATGGTATTACTGTGCTCTATTGGCCTGCCAACTCTCCTGACCTAACCCCATAGAGAATCTGTGGGATATTGGGAAGAGAAAGTTGAGAGACGCAAGACCCAACACTCTGGATGAGCTTAAGGCCGCTATCGAAGCATCCTGGGCCTCCATAACACCTCAGCAGTGCCACAGGCTGATTGCCTCCATGCCACGCCGCATTGAAGCAGTCATTTCTGCAAAAGGATTCCCGACCAAGTATTGAGTGCAGAACTGAACATAATTATTTGAAGGTTGACTTTTTTTGTATTAAAAACACTTTTCTTTTATTGGTCGGATGAAATATGCTAATTTTTTGAGATAGGAAATTTGGGTTTTCATGAGCTGTATGCCAAAATCATCAATATTAAAACAATAAAAGGCTTGAACTACTTCAGTTGGTGTGTAATGAATCTAAAATATATGAAAGTCTAATGTTTATCAGTACATTACAGAAAATAATGAATTTTATCACAATATGCTAATTATTTGAGAAGGACCTGTATATATATGTGTGTGAAGGCATTTTGCCTGGATTTGTGGGAGGGGCTGAGGTCCGCCTCCAGCCTATTTAGGGCACCCCCTTTACCTGGCTCCTGCACCGTCTGAGGTCTGAGCTTTGAAGAGAGAGTTGCTTGTGGAGTTACCTGGAGAGTTACTTACGAGTTGCTGAGTTTCTGAAGTTCGTTGCTATCGGGTCCAGGTTTTGGAGCATTCCGGTTCCATCCGTTCGGCTTCACCTGTTTCTCTGCGGGTCGCGTTTGCCCGTTAAACTGTGAGTCATCCATACGGTACAGCACGGGGCCTCACGGTTGTCCCCTTTACTAGCTCAATTCATTTCACCATTCATTTTCACTCATGTCACGCTATTTTGTCGCTCACAAGTCACTGGTTTCATGCCTGTCATGCGTCGGCTCATGCAAGTACACGACTGCACTGCATCCCCACTCCAAGTCACCTGCCAGCACGGGTTATAGTTCCCATGGCTGCCACCATTTCAGTTTTCCCTCCATCACCACGGCACCTCTCACACACATGTCCCCGTCCCCCCCCAACCCCCGGGTCCAGCTCAGCGGCATGCCCGCACTTTCACACCCGCCACATGCCTGGCTCATTCCGGCCACTCCACACACACTCCCCCTCCACAGTCAGCGCTGCTACTGCGGACTTTTCTCGTTCTCCCCACCGCTGCACCGGCCCGTCGCTCCGTCCTCCTGCCGCGCTGCCGATGGCGGCCGCCCGCGTCCCGGTGCCTGGTCTGCGCACGCGCGGCCGGGGTGCTGCGCATGCGCGGCGGCTCAGCGCGTGCGCGGTATCCCGGCGGCCGTCCGCTGGTGCCGCGGGTGTGGGTGTGGGGGGGGGGGGCCGCCACAAGTCTGCTTGGCTCCAGTCAATCAGTGTTCCACCCTAGGGTTTCAGCCGCTGCCCCCCTCCATCAGGCGGCACAATTCAGGAGGGGCTCAGACTGTTTCCCCTCCACATCCCCCCCCCTTCACACCAACACCCCCCACCACACCAGGCCACAGTTCCCTCCATCATAAACCCGCCACATCACCCACGCGCCCCAAGAAAAAAAAAAAAAAAAAGCAATTATTTAAAGTTCCAATAGCGTCATAGGTAGAAACCCGCCATACAGCCCTGGGACACAAAAAAGGAAAAGAGAAATAATTGTGCCACCTCATCACCGCCCGGCACACGTGCCGCGACCACAGAGCCCCCGCTCTGCCTCCTTCTCCTGCTTACCTCCGTCCCTCCTGTCACGCTGCCAATGGCGGCCAGCCGCGTCCTCCTGGCTGGTCTGCGCACGCACGGCCTGGCGGTACTGCGCATGCGTGGCGGGTCCCGTCCGGCGCATGCGCGGTGTTCGGCCTGGCATCCGCGGCCGCGGCTAAGTACGGGGGACCGCCGGCATCCAGGGTTGTCCGTCTCTACCAGCTGCCGGCAGAGCCCGGAGCACGCGGTCAGCTTCCTACCCAACACTCACTTAGGCAGCACGATCGCCCAACAGGTCACAGCACCACAATCACAACACAAACCCGCATGCCCCATGGTCCAAAGTAAACAAATAAACAGATAAAAGAAAGGGAATCCCGTAATATAGTCCATGGCCACAAAAAAAAAAAAAAAAAAAAAAAAAAAGAGAAACCCGCCATATAGTCCGTGGCCACATGTTCCAAAAAAATAAATAAATAAATAAATAAATAGAAACCGCCTTAATCCTCATGGTCACACATTCCAAAAAAAATAAAAAATAAAATAAGGTATGGCGCCACGTAGACCATGCGGGCACACGTTCATTTCAGCCCACATGCTAAGCCTCATTTCTCACGTCTCGATCCAACTGGTCACACGCGCAAGCATGTACTTGTTTCATACTCATGTTTCATGTCCCCATCAGGTCATGTGTCCGTTTGCACCACAGTCCACACTCTTCTTATCACTTTCTTTCAAAGCCCCTTTTAGGCGGTCTAGCATAGACATTTTTCTCCACACATGTGTTCTGTGATTTTTCTTACCACCAGGTACGTACACCTGCTCTTATGATTTGCATTTCTTTTCATTTCCAGGCCTATAAGAGTGAGGCACCACTCACATCCAGTGCTGCATTTCACCCACTTGTTTCTTTCATCATGCGTTTTACCCTGCTTCCACTAAAGCTGCATTTCTTTTCAGTTCTAGGCCTATGAGAGTGTGTTCCTACTATGTTCACAAGTTGGTTATTCGTTGGTCATGACAAGGGTCTTCTCTTAGCGAGCTGCAATGCCTCTGGCTCTTGTTCTCTCCATCAGTTCAATTTCACGGTTCACGATTGATTAATGTTTCGGTTGTGCACATGGTGCAGATCACTACTGTCCATGCATTTTTCCACCAGGTCCGGCTCATGTTAAACTACTTATCATCACCGCGAGGTCATCTCGTTCAGTCCCTTGACTTCAGAGGCCCGGTGACCGTTCTCGTGTTGTCCATTAGGGGTACTATACGGTCGTAGGCGGGTTAGTGTCTCATGTTCATTGTCTGAGATGGTCATGATTATGCGAGTCCTATTGGTGCCGCATAAGTGGAAAAAAAAAATAAAAAAAAAAGGAAAACTTTTTATTCTGCCATTAGTCGCCCACACATGGCTTCTCCGTTTTAGTTTCACTCACAGCACTCCGCCATTGGTCTCCCACGCGTGTCTTCTCTGGTTTAGCACGCACCCACGACTCCACCATTAGTCTCTCGCGCATGGTTTCTCCGGTTCAGTTGTATACATACGACTCCGCTATTTGAGTCTCTCACGCCTGGCTCCGCCATTAGAGTCTCTCGCGCATGGCTTTCTCCATTTTAGTGTTTCACATACAACTCCGCCATTAGAGTCTCTCACACATGGCTTCTCCGTTTCAGTGTTTCACATATAACTCCGCCATTAGAGTCCCTCACGCATTACTTCGCCGGTTAGTTTTACACACATTTCTCCGCCATTACAGACTCTCACGCATTACTTCGCCGTTTTAGTTTTACACACATTTCTCCGCAATATAGACTCTCACGCATTACTTCGCCGTTTTAGATTTACACACATTTCTCCGCCATTACAGACTCTCACGCATTACTTCGCCGGTTAGTTTTACACACATTTCTCCGCCATTACAGACTCTCACGCATTACTTCGCCGTTTTAGTTTTACACACATTTCTCCGCAATATAGACTCTCACGCATTACTTCGCCGTTTTAGTTTTACACACATTTCTCCGCCATTACAGACTCTCACGCATTACTTCGTCGTTTTAGGTTACACTTATAACTCCGCCATTAGAGTCTCTCACGCGTTACTTCGCCGTTTACTTTCACACACATAACTCCGCCATTAGAGACTCTCTCGCATCACTTCGCCGTTTTAGTTTCACACAATAACTCCGCCATTAGAGTCTCTCACATATGACTCCGCCATTAGAGTTTCTCACGTATGGCTTCTCCGTTTTAGTGTCACACACATGACTCCGCCATTAGTCTCACGCATGGCTTCTCCGGTTAGTGTCACGCACATGACTTTGCCAGTAGAATCTCTCACGCATGGCTTCTCCGTTTCAGTGTTACACACATAACTCCGCCATTAGAGTCTCTCACGCATGGCTTCTCCGTATTATTTTACACACATGGCTCCGCCATTAGAGTCTCGCACGCATGGCTCCGCCATTAGAGTCTCTCACGCATCGCTTCCCCATTCAAATTCCACACACATTACTCCGCCAGTCGAGGCCGGCTGCGTGGTCCCACAACCAGCAGGTTCCATGTCTTTTCTGCCTTCAGACCCGCTCGCATGGCTCGGTCATCTGTGGCTTGCAATACAATTATCTTGTGGTGACTCGCACGCGTGGCTTGCGCCATTAGAGTCTCTCTCACGTTATCATTTTCTCTGACTTTTAATTTCTAGGTTGTCAGATTCCTCCTGGAGCATAACATCACGCCCACTTTTGTCAGGTCTTCTCTTCTGGGGTTTGCTTCTTTCTGCCACCTTAAACTCAAATGTCATACAACGCCATCATACTCTATCTCACTGGCATTTTACACCACAGGCTAATCTTACACCCTAATAACATCAGTTGCGTGGTCTCTCACCAAATCAAAACCATACTCAGAGGTATTCAGAAAGCGGAACCCGCACGTCCAGCCCAGAGGCTACCCGTTAACAATCATATTTTCAAGGCATTATCCGAATTACTAGACGCCAAGCCTTCTGAAGCAGATACCAACTCCATCCTCAAAACAGCAATTTACTTGGCCTTCTACGGTTCCTGAGGCCCGTGGAATTCACTACAACCTCCACGACCCAAGCCACACCTTGTCTTCTTGTCTCCCACTTGGCAAAACACATGGATCATTACGTCCTGACCTTACCTCACTCAAAGAGTAGTCAGCACTTACCCGTCAACATTTCATATTACCCCACGCACAACAGATGGTGTCCAGTCAGGGTTCTGGATGCTTACAGACAACGTCACAAGTTTCTACCCTCTCAACCGCTACTTCACTACATGGTTCGGTACTCACCACCACCACCTTCATGACCCATGTCAGGTCATCCCTCACACAACTGAGCCTCAACGCAGCCAACTACTCAGGGCACTCCTTTCGCTTTGGAGCCGCGTCCACGGCCTCCAGTGCCAACGCCCCTACTCATGTCATCGGGAATTGGGGCGCTGGAAGTCATCCGCTTACTCGCGATACATTCCCAATCCAACACAAGAGTTAAGAGATACTTTCCAAAACATGTCGGGTTGAGCTATTCATGTATATTTGACTACAATAACTGGTTATTTCATTTTTGCCCTCTTCTTTCTCAGGCCTACCTCATCCTCGGTTTCGGCACACCACAACCGACTACGCTTATTCCCTGATTTCCTAGGGTTCTTCACTGTACTACCGTAAGCGCCTCACACAAGTGTGAAGGCATTTTGCCTGGATTTGTGGGAGGGGCTGAGGTCCGCCTCCAGCCTATTTAGGGCACCCCCTTTACCTGGCTCCTGCACCGTCCGAGGTCTGAGCTTTGACCCTCCCACCACTCCACTCATTTACAACTCATTTCTTCCATATCTCTATCCTTGGGTGGGCCCTCTTCTTTCTCAGGCCTACCTCATCCTCGGTTTCGGCACACCACAACCGACTACGCTTATTCCCTGATTTCCTAGGGTTCTTCACTGTACTACCGTAAGCGCCTCACACAAATATATGTATATATATATATATATATATATATATATATATATATATATATATATATATATATATATATATATATATATATATATATATATATATATATATATATATATATATATATATATATATATCTCTATAAGCAAGATAAATAAATAATGTCTAAAGGTTGAAAGCTAGGGTTTCATTAAACACGGCCAGGTGAATATTGTATACTTTATGCTGGTATACAGAATCTGGAATTCTGCAAAGGAAAGGTTTCAATCTCATTTTCAGTATAGATTATACAGTATTCTCAGTAACATGTCATAAAATGGCCAATGTAAATTTCTGTGGTCTCACAATAACACATTTATAAAGGCTGACTTCAGGGATATGTGCAGTTATCAGCACTTAGCTAATCAGGATCTCTGGCATACACAGTCTGTAGAAAGTTTAAAATTTACTTTACCAATCTTCATTGTTGGATGGACAATAAATATTTTTATCGCAATTATTAGGTGGGGGGCTATATTTACAGTATAAGGGGAGAACATTATGTATTTCTGAATCTAGTATTTTTTTTAAGGGTTTTCCGAGTCTTTAATACTCATGACCTATCACATAGTAACATAGTACGTAAGGCCGAAAAAAGACATTTGTCCATCCAGTTCGGCCAGTCATCCTGCAGGTTGATCCAGAGGAAGGCAAAAAAACAAAACTGAGGTAGAAGCCAATTTTCCCCACTTTAGGGGAATAAAAGATTCCTTTCCGACTCCAATCAGGCAATCGGAATAACTCCTTGGATCAACGACCCCTCTCTAGTAGCTATAGCCTGTAATATTATTACACTCCATAAATACATCCAGGCCCCTCTTGAATTCCTTTATTGTACTCACCATCACCACCTCCTCAGGCAGAGAGTTCCATAGTCTCACTGCTCTTACCGTAAAGAATCCTCTTCTATGTTTGTGTACAAACCTGCTTTCCTCCAGACGCAGAGGGTGTCCCCTCATCACAGTCACAGTCCTGGGGATAAATAGATGATGGGATAGATCTCTGTACTGACCCCTGATATATTTATACATAGTAATTAGATCTCCCCTCAGTCGTCTTTTTTCTAAAGTGAATAACCCTAATTTTGATAATCTTTTAGGGTACTGTAGTTGCCCCATTCCAGTTATTACTTCAGTTGCCCTCCTCTGGACCCTCTCCAGCTCTGCTATATCTCCCTTGTTCACAGGAGCCCAGAACTGTACACAGTACTCCTGTTACAATCCTACAGGCTCACCTGAGTCAGAGGACAGCTGGCTGGAGGTGGGAGCCCAGTGGCAAGGACCGCAGGCAGGTTGTAGTTGCAGGGAGTCAGGCAGAGGCGTAACCGGTTGGCAGGCGGTGGGTCAGGGCAGGCGGCAGTGAGCGTGGTCAGACAATCCGGATCGGGTACGGTGGTAGCAGTTCAGTTGGTAGGGACAAGCAGAAGAGTAGTCGGGGACTATTCCGAGGTCGGCAGCAGTCGAGTTGGTAGCAGAAGCAACAGAGGAACAGCAGTAGATGCAGCAGGATCAAGTCCAGAAGAACAATAACCAGCAGGGATCTGGTGCAAGAGGCTGGGCTTATAAAGAGGAAGTAGCAGGTGCAAGGAATCACAGAGATTAACAAGGCAAGGCTGGAGCAAGGTAGATCAAAGAGTTCAGTAGAAGGAAAAGTCCAGAAGGGTTGGTAGTCTAGTGGCTAGAGCTACTGCCTGGGACATGGCCGGTCATGGGTTTGAATCCTGACAACTCCATGTGTGGTCTGACTAATGATTTGTAAAGTGGTAGGACTATGTTCTTATCACGGGCATCTATGCCCCTTTTGATGCAACCCCTTATCTTATTGGCCTTGGCAGCAGCTGCCTGACACTGGTTTTTGAAGCTTAGTTTGCTGTTTATTAAAATTCCTAGATCTTTTTCCATGTCAGTGTTACCGAGTGTTTTACCATTTAGTATGTACGGGTGACTTGCATTATTCCTTCCCATGTGCATAACTTTACATTTGTCAGTGTTAAACCTCATCTGCCACTTATCTGCCCAAGCCTCCAATCTATCCAGATCCCTCTGTAGAAGTATACTGTCCTCTTCAGTATTAATTACTTTACACAGTTTAGTGTCATCTGCGAAAATTTATATTTTACTATGCAAGCCTTCTACAAGATCATTAATACATATATTTAAGAGAATAGGGCCCAATACTGGACCCTGAGGTACTCCACTAGTGACCGTGACCCAATCTGAGTGTGTACCGTTAATAACCACCCTCTGTTTTCTATCACTCCGCCAGTTACTTGCCCACATACAGACGTTTTCTCCCAGTCCGAGCATTCTCATTTTATATACTAACCTTTTATGTGGTACAGTGTCAAATGCTTTGGAGAAGTCCAGATATACGACATCCATTGATTCGCCGCTGTCAAGTCTAGAACTTACCTCCTCATAGAAACTGATTAAATTAGTTTGGCATGACCGATCCCTCATGAAGCCATGCTGATATGGCGTTATTTGCTTATTCTCGTTGAGATGCTCTAATATAGCATCTCTTAGAAAACCTTCAAACAGTTTACCCACAACAGATGGAATATGTGCCCCTTTGCCCACCTTGGCTGCAAAAAAGTGTCACATCTGGTATCTCCGTACTCAGGAGAAGTTGGGGAATGTGTTTTGGGGTGTCATTTTACATATACCCATGCTGGGTGAGAGAAATATCACAAAAGACAACTTTTCCAATTTTTTTATACAAAGTTGGCATTTGACCAAGATATTTTTCTCACCCAGCATGGGTATATGTAAAATGACACCCCAAAACACATTCCCCAACTTCTCCTGAGTACGGCGATACCAGATGTGTGACACTTTTTTGCAGCCAAGGTGGGCAAAGGGGCACATATTCCAAAGTGCACCTTTCGGATTTCGCAGGCCATTTTTTACACATTTTGATTGCAAAGTACTTCTCACACATTTGGGCCCCTAGAATGCCAGGGCAGTATAATTACCCCACAAGTGACCCCATTTTGGAAAGAAGACACCCCAAGGTATTCAGTGAGGGGCATGTCGAGTTCCTAGAATTTTTTATTTTTTGTCGCAAGTTAGTGGAATATGAGACTTTGTAAGGAAAAAAGAAAAAAAAAAGAAAAATCATCATTTTCCGCTAACTTGTGACAAAAAATAAAAAATTCTAGGAACTCGCGGTGCCCCTCACGGAATACCTTGGGGTGTCTTCTTTCCAAAATGGGGTCACTTGTGGTGTAGTTATACTGCCCTGGCAATTTAGGGGCCCAAATGTGTGAGAAGTACCTTGCAATCAAAATGTGTAAAAAATGGCCTGCGAAATCCGAAAGGTGCACTTTGGAATATGTGCCCCTTTGCCCACCTTGGCTGCAAAAAAGTGTCAGGGGGGTGATCAATGACAGGGGGGTGATCAATGACAGGGGGTGATCAGGGAGTGTATATGGGTGATCACCCGCCTGTCATTGATCACCCCCCTGTAAGGCTCCATTCAGACGTCCGCATGTGTTTTGCGGATCCGATCCATGTATCCATGGATCCGTAAAAATCATACGGACGTCTGAATGGAGCCTTGCAGGGGGGTGATCAATGACAGGGGGGTGATCAATGACAGGGGGGTGATCAGGGAATCTATATGGGTGATCACCTGCCTGTCATTGATCACCCCCCTGTAAGGCTCCATTCAGACGTCCGTATGTGTTTTGCGGATCCGATCCATGTATCCGTGGATCCGTAAAAATCATACGGACGTCTGAACAGAGCCTGACAGGGGGGTGATCAATGACAGGGGGGTGATCAGGGAGTTTATATGGGGTGATCATGGGTGATCAGGGGTTCATAAGGGGTTAATAAGTGACGGGGGGTGTAGTGTAGTGTGGTGTTTGGTGCGACTTTACTGAGCTACCTGTGTCCTCTGGTGGTCGATCCAAACAAAAGGGACCAGCAGAGGACCAGGTAGCAGGTATATTAGACGCTGTTATCAAAACAGCGTCTAATATACCTGTTAGGGGTTAAAAAAAAATCACATCTCCAGCCTGCCAGCGAGCGATCGCCGCTGGCAGGCTGGAGATCCACTCGCTTACCTTCCGTTCCTGTGAGCGCGCGCGCCTGTGTGCGCGCGTTCACAGGAAATCTCGGGTATCGCGAGATGACGCGCCGATGCGTCCAGGAGGAGTAAATCAACCACCTCCCGGACGCATCGGTGCGTTAGGCGGTCGGGAGGTGGTTAAAGGGCTGACACCTTCAGATTTATACTTAACATTTATTGAAGAACATTTTAGGGTTAGTTTTACTCTCTTTGGCAATTAATCTCTCAGTCTCTAGTTTGGTAGTTTTTATTAGTTTTTTATTAGTTTTTTACATGTTCTATTTTTTCCTATAGTTTTTCAGTGCTTCCGTGCTACCCTCCTGTTTTAGTGATTTATATGCTTTATTTTTGTCATTTATTGCTTTCTTTACAGTTCTAGTTATCCACATTGGTTTCTTTTTGTTCCTTAACCTTTTATTCCCATACGGTATGTACCTCTCACAATGAGATTTTAGGATGCTTTTAAAGATATCCCATTTTGTGGCTGTATTTTTATTTTTGAGGACTTTGTCCCAGTTAGTTAGGCCTATGGCCTCTCTTAGTTGGCTAAATTTAGCTTTTTTGAAGTTTGGTATTTTTGTTCCTCCCTGTAGAAATGCTCTTTTGAATGATAATTGGAAGGTTATTACTTTATGGTCACTATTTCCCAGGTATCCTCTGTATTGATCTTTAGTATCTGAATGGTGGGGTCCTGGGTGTCTGACTCAGCTCACCAAGCGCTGCACCGTAAATTGTATAGTGGCTGTGCTTGGTATTCCAGCTCAGCCCTATTTATTTCTATGGGGCTGAGCTGCGTCTAGGCCATGTAAACAATGAACATGTTGTCACACGGCCTGCTGGAGAAGGTCACGGCGCTACTGAGAGCACCAGTATCTTCTGGTCGTCGGGAGCCAAACAACTTATCGGACCCCCGCGATCAGATACTGATGACCTGTGCAGAGGATAGGTCATCAGTATTAAAGCCTCAGAAAACCCCTTTAAACATTACATTGTTATTGAAGGGTTTTCAGAGAAACCGTGATAGTCTTACAATATTCGTGTATATACCGAATATTAAAATAGTAGGTGATACAAATGACCAAAGATTAACAATATAAAGTGATACTAAGGACCTGAGAAAAGTATGCAAGACATTTATTCTTGGAGGCTAGCCAAATATTTCTTGTTTTTCTTAAATACATGAGATTGCCTTACGGCTAAGGCGGACATCTTCTCGAGTCAACAGTAATCGTTAGCTGCCTTAAGGACATCCTGAACAGATAGCATATGTATGATTTTCCAGTTTGAGGCAATCCTCTGTCTAGTGGTTATACAAAAGTGGTTAATTACAGTGCTGTGAAGATATGAGAAACCAGTTATTCCAACTGAGAGGAGAGCTAGGGATGGGATGGGATATTTAGGGAATACACAGATATCCATAAGGAGTAAGAAAATCTGTTTCCACTGCTGGCTTATCACCATTTTGATAAATCCTACTTGATAATTTTTTATTAATGCAGGAAAAATATTTACTAATTGATTAGCTAGTAATGTTACGTATAAGGGTAATTTCACACTTGCGCCAGAGGATTCTGGCAGGCAGTTTCGTCGCCGGAACTGCCTGCCGGATCCGTAAAAACGTATGCAAACTGATGGCATTTGTCAGACGGATCAGGATCCTGATCCATATGACAAATGCATTAAAATGCCAGATCCATCTCTCCGGTGTCATCCGGAAAAACGGATCCGGCACTTTTTTTTTTCACATTTTTGGTGGTCTGAGCATGCGCTGGATCCGGCATTCTGGCAAGTGTTCCGGAATTTTGGACGGAGAGTAAATCGCAGCATGCTGCGGTATTATCTCTGTACTGAAAAGGCAAAAAGACTGAACGGAAGACATCCTGATGCATCCTGAACGGATTGCTCTCCATTTAGAAAGCATAGGGATAAAACTGATCAGTTCTTTTCCGGTATTGAGCCCCTAGGATGGAACGCAATGCCGGAAAAGAATAATGCTAGTGTGAAAGTACACTAAGCGAATGCTGCTGATCCTGCTGTGCTTGTGGTAATCTAGTTGTCTAATAATCATTGCTGGTGGCCCAAAGGCAATAGAACTTTCCTTACTAGTACACACCACAACACCCCCTTATTGCAAGGCAGAACTGGGTAGTATTCTTTTCATCCCATTCCTTGAAGGACAGATTTGGGCCTGACCCCGTGACTATACCTCCACACAGTCAAACAGACAGGGCTCATTTCTCTTCTCAGGAGCCTCCTAGCATTGGTATGGTCAGCCTCTATTGTATGGAGTCTGGGTAACCACGGGCGAGTCTAGAGTACCCCTCGGTCAGGAGGGCAACATAGAGACAAAAGAAGGGGTATGGGGGGCGCACAATAGGGTAGTAGGTTCAATACAAACTTAATTGTTAAACAAGTTTAAGGTGCTCACCTTTTTAGGTTGTGCAATAATAGACACAACTCTATTGTAGGTATGTAAGTAAAAGAGAGACTTTCCGGATCCGTGGATGCAGCCGCAGAAGAGGTATCTTTGGGATCGGAGGCCCAATCCCCCAAAGGATGCTTGTAGAGAAAAAGGTTTCTGATCAGGCGCAAAACACACAGGATCCAATCCGTCTCTTATAGGTGAATCTTCTTTAATTGCATAGAAAAGTAGAACAACGTGTTTCGGGGCTCAAAGTGTCCCCTTCATCAGGTTAACAGTAGTCACAGTAAATAATGTAAGTACAGGTATATAAAGATCCAAAAAAAACGCCAAAAAACTGATTACCTGAGAGCTGCCCACAGATAGGAGGGGCTAGCTGCAGGTAATGTGTCACAGATAAACATATAACTATTCAAAACATACATGTCATCACAGTGTGTAATTGCAGCCAATAATTAGTGATAATACAGGGGGGTATACTACAAGTAATCAGCGATTGTCTCTTGATATTATTATAAATAAGAACAGAGGACCAGAGTCACATGACCGCAGTGATGCGGTCATGTGACCGGAGCAGAGCGACTCCTGTGTACGGTGCCCGGCGCCTGCGCTCTGCTTATCAATCCTTCTTGTTCGGGCACCCGGTCATGTGATCGCAAGCCTCGCGATCACATGGCCAGTGTCCATGACTACAGAGACGCTGCTCTGTGGAGGCCCAGGATATGCGCTCTCACTGTTCACACATAGGGCGGATGTTTTAGATGGGCGCAGGATCGCGATCGATGCTCCACATCTACTCAGCTAGTAGGAATGGTAGTAGGGGTAGAAAGTCAAAGGCATTGGGCTTGTTATAATAATATGATAATGTACTAAGAGTTTTGTCCACAATTGATAAAAAGGGTACATATATTGACCAGATAAATATAAATATAGATACATATATGGATAAAAATAAATAGATATATATATATATATATATATATAAAGAGCAGAAGTCGATGCACTTATATAAAGAATAAAAATATATATATAATGAATAAAACTGCAAAAAAGATATGCGTATTATTGCTAAAAAAGCTAAAAGCCATGAGGCACGTTTTCTAGTCCCTATAGTATATAGGTAAAAATATAGAAATATGAAAATATATATGTATATAAGAGCTTTTAAGCATGTGAACCCCTCCACCCTGTTGGGAGCGAGGGTTGGGGTGAGTATATATCAACGTCGTAAACAATATATATGGAAATATATATATAATATATATAAAAAAAATATATAATAATATTATATTATATATAGGGATGAGCGAACTCGAACTGTATAGTTCGGGTTCGTACCGAATTTTGGGGTGTCCGTGACATGGACCCGAACCCGGACATTTTCGTAAAAGTCCGGGTTCGGGTTCGGGGTTCGTCGCTTTCTTGGCGCTTTTGTGACGCTTTCTTGGCGCTTTTTGAAAGGCTGCAAAGCAGCCAATCAACAAGCGTCATACTACTTGCCCCAAGAGGCCGTCACAGCCATGCCTACTATTGGCATGGCTGTGATTGGCCAGAGCACCATGTGACCTAGCCTCTATTTAAGCTGGAGTCACATAGCGCCGCCCGTCACTCTGCTCTGATTAGTGTAGGAAGAGGTTGCGGCTGCGACAGTAGGGCGAGATTAGGCAGATTAACTCCTCCAAAGGACTTGATTAATCGATCGATCTGCAGCTGTGGATCATTGAGCTGCTGAAATTCAATTGCTCACTGTTTTTAGGCTGCCCAGACCGTTTGTCAGTCACTTTTTTCTGGGGTGATCGGCGGCCATTTTGTGTCTTGTGGTGCGCCAGCACAAGCTGCGACCAAGTGCATTTAACCCTCAATGGTGTGGTTGTTTTTTGGCTAAAGCCTACATCAGGGTGAAGCTGCCACACCAAGTGCATTTAACCAGCAATAGTCTGTTTATTTTTTGGCCATATACTACATCAGGGGCAAGCTGCACCTGTCACCAAGTGCATTTAACCCTCAATGGTGTGGTTGTTTTTTGGCTAAAGCCTACATCAGGGTGAAGCTGTCACACCAAGTGCATTTAACCAGCAATAGTCTGTTCATTTTTTGGCCATATACTAAATCAGGGGCAAGCTGCGCCCGTCACCAAGTGCATTTAACCAGCAATAGTCTGTTCATTTTTTGGCCATATACTACATCAGGGGCAAGCTGCACCCGTCACCAAGTGCATTTAACCCTCAGTAGTGTGGTTGGTCAAGCTGTCACACCAAGTGCATTTAACCAGCAATAGTCTGTTCATTTTTTGGCCATATACTACATCAGGGGAAAGCTGCGCCCGTCACCAAGTGCATTTAACCCTCAGTAGTGTGGTTGGTCAAGCTGTCACACCAAGTGCATTTAACCAGCAATAGTCTGTTCATTTTTTGGCCATATACTACATCAGGGCCAAGCTGCGCCTGTCACCAAGTGCATTTAACCCTCAATGGTGTGGTTGTTTTTTGGCTAAAGCCTACATCAGGGTGAAGCTGTCACACCAAGTGCATTTAACCAGCAATAGTCTGTTCATTTTTTGGCCATATACTACATCAGGGGCAAGCTGCGCCCGTCACCAAGTGCATTTAACCCTCAGTAGTGTGGTTGGTCAAGCTGTCACACCAAGTGCATTTAACCAGAAATAGTGTGGTTATTTTTTGGCCATATCCCAGTCTAATTCTGTCACTAAATCCATACCGGTCACCCAGCGCCTAAATACTAGGCCTCAAATTTATATCCCGCTAAATCTGTCGTTACCGCTGTACTGTTGTGGCTGGGCAAGTTATTTAGTGTCCGTCAAAGCACATTTTTTGTTCAGGGTTGAAATACAATTCCCAATTTAGCAATTTCATAATTTAGTGGTTTCTGCTATATCAGAGCTATTTGAAATCTATCCCTAAAAGGGTATATAATATTCAAGGTGCACATAGGGTCATTCAGAATAACTTCACACACACGCTACTGTGCATTTCCAAGTCTAATTCTGTTAGTAAATCCATACCGGTCACCCAGCGCCTAAATACTAGGCCTCAAATTTATATCCCGCTAAATCTGTCGTTACCGCTGTCCTGTTGTGGATGGGCAAGTTATTTAGTGTCCGTCAAAGCACATTTTTTGTTCTGGGTTGAAATACAATTCCCAATTTAGCAATTTCATAATTTAGTGGTTTCTGCTATATCAGAGCTATTTGAAATCTATCCCTAAAAGGGTATATAATATTCAAGGTGCACATAGGGTCATTCAGAATAACTTCACACACACGCTACTGTGCATTTCCAAGTCTAATTCTGTCACTAAATCCATACCGGTCACCCAGCGCCTAAATACTAGGCCTCAAATTTATATCCCGCTAAATCTGTCGTTACCGCTGTCCTGTTGTGGATGGGCAAGTTATTTAGTGTCCGCCAAAGCACATTTTTTGTTCTGGGTTGAAATACAATTCCCAATTTAGCAATTTCATAATTTAGTGGTTTCTGCTATATCAGAGCTATTTGAAATCTATCCCTAAAAGGGTATATAATATTCAAGGTGCACATAGGGTCATTCAGAATAACTTCACACACACGCTACTGTGCATTTCCAAGTCTAATTCTGTTAGTAAATCCATACCGGTCACCCAGCGCCTAAATACTAGGCCTCAAATTTATATCCCGCTAAATCTGTCGTTACCGCTGTCCTGTTGTGGATGGGCAAGTTATTTAGTGTCCGTCAAAGCACATTTTTTGTTCTGGGTTGAAATACAATTCCCAATTTAGCAATTTCATAATTTAGTGGTTTCTGCTATATCAGAGCTATTTGAAATCTATCCCTAAAAGGGTATATAATATTCAAGGTGCACATAGGGTCATTCAGAATAACTTCACACACACGCTACTGTGAATTTCCAAGTCTAATTCTGTTAGTAAATCCATACCGGTCACCCAGCGCCTAAATACTAGGCCTCAAATTTATATCCCGCTGAATTTGAATACAATACATTGGGCCAAATAATATTTTTGTTGTTGTGGTGAACCATAACAATGAGGAAAACATCTAGTAAGGGACGCGGACGTGGACATGGTCGTGGTGGTGTTAGTGGACCCTCTGGTGCTGGGAGAGGACGTGGCCGTTCTGCCACATCCACACGTCCTAGTGTACCAACTACCTCAGGTCCCAGTAGCCGCCAGAATTTACAGCGATATATGGTGGGGCCCAATGCCGTTCTAAGGATGGTAAGGCCTGAGCAGGTACAGGCATTAGTCAATTGGGTGGCCGACAGTGGATCCAGCACGTTCACATTATCTCCCACCCAGTCTTCTGCAGAAAGCGCACAGATGGCGCCTGAAAACCAACCCCATCAGTCTGTCACATCACCCCCATGCATACTAGGGAAACTGTCTCAGCCTCAAGTTATGCAGCAGTCTCTTATGCTGTTTGAAGACTCCGCTGGCAGGGTTTCCCAAGGGCATCCACCTAGCCCTTCCCCAGCGGTGAAAGACATAGAATGCACTGACGAACAACCACTTATGTTTCCTGATGATGAGGACATGGGAATACCACCTCAGCATGTCTCTGATGATGACGAAACACAGGTGCCAACTGCTGCGTCTTTCTGCAGTGTGCAGACTGAACAGGAGGTCAGGGATGGGTGGAAGACGATGCAGGGGACGATGAGGTCCTAGACCCCACATGGAATGAAGGTCGTGCCACTGACTTTCACAGTTCGGAGGAAGAGGCAGTGGTGAGACCGAGTCAACAGCGTAGCAAAAGAGGGAGCAGTAGGCAAAAGCAGAACACCCGCCGCCAAGAGACTCCGCCTGCTACTGACCGCCGCCATCTGGGACCGAGAACCCCAAAGGCAGCTTCAAGGAGTTCCCTGGCATGGCACTTCTTCAAACAATGTGCTGACGACAAGACCCGAGTGGTCTGCACGCTGTGCCATCAGAGCCTGAAGCGAGGCATTAACGTTCTGAACCTGAGCACAACCTGCATGACCAGGCACCTGCATGCAAAGCATGAACTGCAGTGGAGTAAACACCTTAAAACCAAGGAAGTCACTCAGGCTCCCCCTGCTACCTCTTCTGCTGCTGCCGCCTCGGCCTCTTCCTCTGCCTCTGGAGGAACGTTGGCACCTGCCGCCCAGCAAACAGGGGATGTACCACCAACACCACCACCACCTCCGTCACCAAGCGTCTCAACAATGTCACACGGCAGCATTCAGCTCTCCATCTCACAAACATTTGAGAGAAAGCGTAAATTCCCACCTAGCCACCCTCGATCCCTGGCCCTGAATGCCAGCATTTCTAAACTACTGGCCTATGAAATGCTGTCATTTAGGCTGGTGGACACAGACAGCTTCAAACAGCTCATGTCGCTTGCTGTCCCACAGTATGTTGTTCCCAGCCGCCACTACTTCTCCAAGAGAGCCGTGCCTTCCCTGCACAACCAAGTATCCGATAAAATCAAGTGTGCACTGCGCAACGCCATCTGTAGCAAGGTCCACCTAACCACAGATACGTGGACCAGTAAGCACGGCCAGGGACGCTATATCTCCCTAACTGCACACTGGGTAAATGTAGTGGCAGCTGGGCCCCAGGCGGAGAGCTGTTTGGCGCACGTCCTTCCGCCGCCAAGGATCGCAGGGCAACATTCTTTGCCTCCTGTTGCCACCTCCTCCTTCTCGGCTTCCTCCTCCTCTTCTTCCACCTGCTCATCCAGTCAGCCACACACCTTCACCACCAACTTCAGCACAGCCCGGGCTAAACGTCAGCAGGCCATTCTGAAACTCATATGTTTGGGGGACAGGCCCCACACCGCACAGGAGTTGTGGCGGGGTATAGAACAACAGACCGACGAGTGGTTGCTGCCGGTGAGCCTCAAGCCCGGCCTGGTGGTGTGTGATAATGGGCGAAATCTCGTTGCAGCTCTGGGACTAGCCAATTTGACGCACATCCCTTGCTTGGCGCATGTGCTGAATTTGGTGGTGCAGAAGTTCATTCACAACTACCCCGACATGTCAGAGCTGCTGCATAAAGTGCGGGCCGTTTGTTCGCGCTTCCGGCGTTCACATCCTGCTGCTGCTCGCCTGTCTGCGCTACAGCGTAACTTCGGCCTTCCCGCTCACCGCCTCATATGCGACGTGCCCACCAGGTGGAACTCCACCTTGCACATGCTGGACAGACTGTGCGAGCAGCAGCAGGCCATAGTGGAGTTTCAGCTGCAGCACGCACGGGTCAGTCGCACTACAGAACAGCACCACTTCACCACCAATGACTGGGCCTCCATGCGAGACCTGTGTGCCCTGTTGCGCTGTTTCGAGTACTCCACCAACATGGCCAGTGGCGATGACGCCGTTATCAGCGTTACAATACCACTTCTATGTCTCCTTGAGAAAACACTTAGGGCGATGATGCAAGAGGAGGTGGCCCAGGAGGAGGAGGAGGAAGAGGGGTCATTTTTAGCACTTTCAGGCCAGTCTCTTCGAAGTGACTCAGAGGGAGGTTTTTGGCAACAGCAGAGGCCAGGTACAAATGTGGCCAGACAGGGCCCACTACTGGAGGACGAGGAGGACGAGGATGAGGAGGAGGTGGAGGAGGATGAGGATGAAGCATGGTCACAGCGGGGTGGCACCCAACGCAGCTCGGGTCCATCACTGGTGCGTGGCTGGGGGGAAAGGCAGGACGATGACGATACGCCTCCCACAGAGGACAGCTTGTCCTTACCCCTGGGCAGCCTGGCACACATGAGCGACTACATGCTGCAGTGCCTGCGCAACGACAGCAGAGTTGCCCACATTTTAACCTGTGCGGACTACTGGGTTGCCACCCTGCTGGATCCACGCTACAAAGACAATGTGCCCACCTTACTTCCTGCACTGGAGCGTGATAGGAAGATGCGCGAGTACAAGCGCACGTTGGTAGACGCGCTACTGAGAGCATTCCCAAATGTCACAGGGGAACAAGTGGAAGCCCAAGGCCAAGGCAGAGGAGGAGCAAGAGGTCGCCAAGGCAGCTGTGTCACGGCCAGCTCCTCTGAGGGCAGGGTTAGCATGGCAGAGATGTGGAAAACTTTTGTCAACACGCCACAGCTAACTGCACCACCACCTGATATGCAACGTGTTAGCAGGAGGCAACATTTCACTAACATGGTGGAACAGTACGTGTGCACACCCCTCCACATACTGACTGTGTAATGACCGGCAACACACACAGGGAGGAAAACAGGGAAAGCCCTGCACAAGGGAGAGGGAAAGGTGGTGACCCCTAACTCACCTTGCAGCTGGTACCTGCCTGCCCTGTCGTCCCTAGACGGGTTCCTCACCCGTGCGGCGATCACGTGCCTAAACCCTGGCTTTCCCTGAAATGAGCCCTAGATAATGAACGGGCCGGTGGGATCGCTAGTCCTCACCACTGCACTAAGAGGGAAACACCAGGGAGAGGACAGACAAACACAGACAAACACAAACACCCAGGTGGACGGCAACAATTGTCCACAAAGGTCCAACAGGGATCCGGAGGGTAGCGTTCTAAGGCAACACTCAGAGAACGCAGCAACACAGCTCCAGTGGGTCAGAATAGATGTCCAGGCAGGAAGCTCTATATCTGGCAACCAGAGAAGTGTGAGAGGGGAATATAAGGAGGATTGGGAGTGCTGGACAAGGAACAGCTGAGAGAAGGAGCTACGGATCCCTGAGTGAGCCAAAAGGGTTTGTAAAGCAAACCCAGAAAGCTACAATAAGGAAACTTCCCTATCTGACATAGAGCGTGCAGCCAACCGCTGCGACCTCCTGACCCCGGGTACAACGGAGTCAGGCGTGGCTCTTGACACCCTCGTGACAGTACCCCCCTCTCTACGAGGGGCCTCCGGACACTCAGGACCAGGTCTCTCAGGATGAGAGGCATGAAAAATCCGGACTAGCCTGTCGGCGTTTACCTCAGACGCAGGAACCCACATTCTTTCCTCGGGACCGTAACCTCTCCAGTGCACCAGATATTGGAGAGAGCGGCGGACCCGACGAGAATTAACAATTTTGGATATCTGAAATTCCAAACTACCATCCACGACAACAGGAGGGGGTGGCAGCGGTGACGGTTCTAGAGGTGGAACATATTTTTTGAGTAACGACTTATAAAAGACATTATGGATTTTAAAAGTCTGAGGTAACTCCAGGCGAAAAGCCACGGGGTTGATGATGGCTACAATCTTGTAAGGACCAATAAACCTAGGACCCAGTTTCCAAGAGGGAACCTTCAACTTGATATTCCTTGTAGACAGCCACACATAGTCATTCACTCCTAGGTCCGGACCTGGCGACCGTCTCTTATCAGCCATGCATTTGTATTTACCTCCCATATTTTTCAAGTTAGCTTGCACCTTCTGCCATACTGATGAAAGAGATGACGAAAACCGTTCCTCTTCGGGAACCCCAGAAGACCCCCCTCTTTGAAAGTACAGAATTGGGGATGAAAACCATATGCACCAAGAAAAGGTGACTTGCCAGTGGATTCCTGACGGCGATTATTTATGGCAAACTCAGCTAACGGTAAATATGACGACCACAACTCTTGGTTTTCAGACACAAAACATCTTAGATATGTCTCCAGGTTTTGGTTGGTACGCTCAGTCTGTCCATTCGACTGAGGATGGAAAGCTGAGGAAAAGGACAAGTGAACCCCTAAACGGGAACAAAAAGCTTTCCAAAATTTAGAAATAAACTGGGTTCCCCGGTCCGAAACAACATCGGAGGGGACCCCGTGAAGCTTCACGATCTCACTGACGAATACCTGAGCAAGAGTTTTAGCATTAGGTAGTGCGGGTAACGCAATAAAGTGTGCCATTTTGCTAAACCTGTCCACTACTACCAAAATCACTGTTTTACCCGCAGACAAAGGTAAGTCAGTGATAAAATCCATAGACAGATGTGTCCATGGTCTATTGGGAATGACGAGTGGTAATAGAGACCCTGCAGGACGTGTATGTGAAACTTTTGCGCGCGCACAGGTAGAACAAGAAGACACAAAATCCAATACATCCTGACGCAACCTTGGCCACCAAAAACGACGAGACAATAGCTCTAAGGTTGCTTTACTACCCGGGTGCCCAGCAAGTGCCGAATTATGATGTTCCTTTAATAATTCGAGACGTAGGTTCAACGGTACAAACAACTTCTCTGAAGGGCAAGAGACCGGGGCGTCCCCCTGGGCCTCTAACACCTTCCCCTCCAAGGCAGAGTGTACCGCAGAGACAACTACTCCTCTTTGTAGAATGGGTACCGGATCACTCACATTACCCCCTCCAGGGAAACAACGAGATAGTGCATCAGCCTTGGTATTCTTTACCCCAGGACGATAGGTAATCACAAAGTTAAACCTGGTAAAAAATAGCGACCACCTAGCCTGTCTAGGGGTGAGACGCTTAGCTGATTCGAGGTACAGCAGATTTTTGTGGTCCGTAAACACAGTGACGGGGTGGACTGCCCCCTCTAAAAAGTGACGCCACTCCTCAAACGCAAGTTTAATAGCTAACAGTTCCCTATTGCCAATATCGTAGTTCTGTTCCGCTGCAGATAGTTTTTTAGAAAAGAAAGCACAAGGACGCCATTTGCCAGGAGACGGACCCTGAGACAGCACAGCCCCCACTCCCACCTCTGATGCATCGACTTCAACAATAAAAGGCTGAGAGACATCAGGTTGGACTAGTACAGGTGCTGAGGTAAACCTCTCTTTTAGAGAGGAAAAAGCAACTTTAGCGGCGTCAGACCATTTAGAAAAATCAGTCCCCTTCCTAGTCATGTCAGTAAGGGGTTTTACGATCACCGAATAATTTTTAATGAATTTCCTATAGAAATTCGCAAAGCCCAAGAACCGTTGTAGTGCTTTGAGGTTCTCAGGAAGATCCCAATCCAAAATTGCCTGGACCTTCCTAGGATCCATACGGAAACCTGACGCAGATAAATAATAACCTAGGAATTGTATCTCCTGAACGGCAAAAACACATTTTTCAATTTTAGCATACAATTCATTCGTCCGTAGGACCTGTAGTACTTGTCTGACATGCTCCTCATGTGTTTTCAGATCAGACGAATAAATTAAGATATCATCTAGGTATATTACCACAAACCTGCCGATTAGATGACTAAAAATGTCATTAACGAAATGTTGAAAGACGGCAGGAGCATTGGTCAGGCCGAAAGGCATAACTAGATTTTCATAATGCCCCTCAGGGGTGTTAAAAGCTGTCTTCCACTCATCCCCCTCCTTGATACGAATCAGATTGTAGGCCCCCCTAAGATCGAGTTTGGAGAACCACCTAGCACCCGCAATCTGGTTAAACAGGTCAGGAATGAGAGGAAGAGGGTATGGGTCTCGGATGGTTATCCGATTTAATTCACGAAAATCTAGGCAAGGACGCAGGCCCCCATCTTTCTTTTTAACAAAGAAAAACCCTGCAGCCACGGGTGAAGAAGAGGGTCTGATGTGTCCCTTAGCCAAACTCTCGGAGATATAATCCTTCATGGCTTGTCTCTCTGGACCTGAAAGATTATATAACCTGGTCTTGGGTAATTTTGCGCCGGGAATGAGGTTAACCGGGCAATCATAAGGACGATGAGGTGGTAACTTCTGACAACCCTTTTCAGAAAAAACGTCCTCAAAGTCCGAAACAAATGTAGGTAGGGTAGTTATGGAGGCGACTAAGCAATTGCTATTTAAGCAATTTTCTCTGCACGGCTCACTCCACTCCAATATCTCCCTGGCCTGCCAATCCACCACTGGATTGTGCGCTACCAACCAGGGTAGGCCCAGCACCACCGGAGTGGGAAGCCCCTCCAGAACATAACATGAAAGCATCTCGTTATGGTGGTCCCCTACCCGAAGGTGTAAATTATGAACGATGTGAGTGAGGTTTCTCTGAGACAGAGGAGCAGAATCTATAGCAAATATGGGAATAGGTCTCTGTAACGTACAGAGAGACAAACCCATAGTGCGGGCAAAATGGGCATCTATCAAATTTACCCCTGCTCCACTGTCTAGAAAGAAAGAAACAGTCTCTGTCTTATCACCAAAAACAATAACCGCTGGCAACAAAAATTGCGATGTACGTATGGAGGAAACGTATACCCCCCGGCTGACATCCTCCACACAGCCTGGGGTTAGTAGTTTTCCGACGGTTTTTTTGTTTCTGAGGAAAGAAGGACAGACGTTAATGAAATGACCCCTCTCCCCACAAAAAAAACAACCCCCACGCCTACGGCGAACCTCAGGAGGACGGACCTGACGAGTAGTTCCTCCTAGCTGCATAGGCTCGTCTATGTCCGTACAGACTAACTGCTGCTTGGGAGGGGTTATCAATGGCTCCGGTTTTTTCAACCTGTCCCTAAGGCGTCTATCTATACGGATAGAAAGGGACATAACTGCATCAAGGGAAAAGGGGGTCTCATACAATGCAAGCGCATCCTTAACCCTTTCGGATAACCCAGAGCAGAACTGACTCCTGAGAGCCGGGTCGTTCCATTGGGTATCCGTAGCCCACCTACGGAAGTCAGAGCAATACTCCTCTACCGGCCGCTCTCCTTGTAGGAGTCTCCGTAATTTTGATTCAGCCAGTGCGACTCGGTCAGGGTCGTCATATATGAGACCCAAGGCCCCGAAAAACTCATCCACTGACCGAAGAGCCTGGGAATCAGTAGGTAAAGAGAACGCCCAGGACTGCGGGTCCCCCTGCAGCAGGGAAATAACAACACCCACCCGCTGTTCTTCATTACCAGAGGAGTAAGGACGCAGTTTAAAGTATAGTTTACAGGCCTCACGGAACGTCAAAAACTTGTCCCTTCCCCCAGAAAATCTGTCAGGGAGAGGGACCTTGGGTTCCGCAACAACCTGGTTACCAGTAGCAACCGCTGGGCTTGCGGTCTGTTGTAATTGCTGCTGTTGCTGGAGGACCGACGCCTTCAATCCTGCCACCTCCAAAGACAGGCCATGAAATTGTTCGGACAGAGCAGCAATTGGATCCATACTGGATTCTAAGTAGGTAAAAAATTTTTTTTTTTTTTTTTTTTTTTTTTTTTACCTACACAAAAATAAGGGCCAGATATAATGTAATGACCGGCAACACACACAGGGAGGAAAACAGGGAAAGCCCTGCACAAGGGAGAGGGAAAGGTGGTGACCCCTAACTCACCTTGCAGCTGGTACCTGCCTGCCCTGTCGTCCCTAGACGGGTTCCTCACCCGTGCGGCGATCACGTGCCTAAACCCTGGCTTTCCCTGAAATGAGCCCTAGATAATGAACGGGCCGGTGGGATCGCTAGTCCTCACCACTGCACTAAGAGGGAAACACCAGGGAGAGGACAGACAAACACAGACAAACACAAACACCCAGGTGGACGGCAACAATTGTCCACAAAGGTCCAACAGGGATCCGGAGGGTAGCGTTCTAAGGCAACACTCAGAGAACGCAGCAACACAGCTCCAGTGGGTCAGAATAGATGTCCAGGCAGGAAGCTCTATATCTGGCAACCAGAGAAGTGTGAGAGGGGAATATAAGGAGGATTGGGAGTGCTGGACAAGGAACAGCTGAGAGAAGGAGCTACGGATCCCTGAGTGAGCCAAAAGGGTTTGTAAAGCAAACCCAGAAAGCTACAATAAGGAAACTTCCCTATCTGACATAGAGCGTGCAGCCAACCGCTGCGACCTCCTGACCCCGGGTACAACGGAGTCAGGCGTGGCTCTTGACACCCTCGTGACAGACTGATGGTTCGGCCCCATTCAACTTCTGGGTCTCTAAATTGTCCACGTGGCCAGAGCTAGCCTTTTATGCCTTGGAGGTGCTGGCCTGCCCGGCGGCCAGCGTTTTGTCTGAACGTGTATTCAGCACGGCAGGGGGCGTCATTACAGACAAACGCAGCCGCCTGTCTACAGCCAATGTGGACAAGCTGACGTTCATAAAAATGAACCAGGCATGGATCCCACAGGACCTGTCCGTCCCTTGTCCAGATTAGACATTAACTACCTCCCCTTAACCATATATTATTGGACTCCAGGGCACTTCCTCATTCAATCCTATTTTTATTTTCATTTTACCATTATATTGCGAGGCTACCCAAAGTTGAATGAACCTCTCCTCTGTCTGGGTGCCGGGGCCTAAATATATGCCAATGGACTGTTCCAATGTTGGGTGACGTGAAGCCTGATTCTCTGCTATGACATGCAGACTAATTCTCTGCTGACATGAAGACAGATCCTCTGTTACGGGACCTCTCTCCTCTGCCTGGGTGCTGGGCCTAAATATATGCCAATGGACTGTTGCAGTGGTGGCTGACGTGAAGCCTCATTCTCTGCTATGACATGCAGACTAATTCTCTGCTGACATGAAGCCAGATTGTCTGTTACGGGACCTCTCTCCTCTGCCTGGGTGCTGGGCCTAAATTTATGAAAATGGACTCTTACAGTGGTGGCTGACGTGAAGCCTGATTTTCTGCTATGACATGCAGACTGATTCTCTGCTGACATGAAGCCAGATCCTCTGTTACGGGACCTCTCTCCTCTGCCTGTGTGCTGGGCCTAAATATATGCCAATGGACTGTTGCAGTGGTGGCTGATGTGAAGCCTCATTCTCTGCTATGACATGCAGACTAATTCTCTGCTGACATGAAGCCAGATTGTCTGTTACGGGACCTCTCTCCTCTGCCTGGGTGCTGGGCCTAAATTTATGAAAATGGACTGTTGCAGTGGTGGGTGACGTGAAGCCTGATTCTCTGCTTTGACATGAAGACTGATTCTCTGCTGACATGAAGCCAGATTGTCTGTTACGGGACCTCTCTCCTCTGCCTGGGTGCTGGGCCTAAATTTATGACAATGGACTGTTGCAGTGGTGGGTGACGTGAAGCCTGATTCTCTGCTATGATATGAAGACTGATTCTCTGCTGACATGAAGCCAGATCCTCTGTTACGGGACCTCTCTCCTCTGCCTGGGTGCTGGGCCTAAATATCTGACAATGGACTGTTGCATTGGTGGCTGACGTGAAGCCTCATTCTCTGCTATGACATGCAGACTAATTCTCTGCTGACAATGAAGCCAGATTGTCTGTTACGGGACCTCTCTCCTCTGCCTGGGTGCTGGGCCTAAATTTATGAAAATTGACTCTTACAGTGGTGGGTGACGTGAAGCCTGATTCTCTGCTATGATATGAAGACTGATTCTCTGCTGACATGAAGCCAGATTGTCTGTTACGGGACCTCTCTCCTCTGCCTGGGTGCTGGGCCTAAATTTATGAAAATGGACTCTTACAGTGGTGGCTGACGTGAAGCCTGATTTTCTGCTATGACATGCAGACTGATTCTCTGCTGACATGAAGCCAGATCCTCTGTTACGGGACCTCTCTCCTCTGCCTGTGTGCTGGGCCTAAATATATGCCAATGGACTGTTGCAGTGGTGGCTGATGTGAAGCCTCATTCTCTGCTATGACATGCAGACTAATTCTCTGCTGACATGAAGCCAGATTGTCTGTTACGGGACCTCTCTCCTCTGCCTGGGTGCTGGGCCTAAATTTATGAAAATGGACTGTTGCAGTGGTGGATGACGTGAAGCCTGATTCTCTGCTATGACATGAAGACTGATTCTCTGCTGACATGAAGCCAGATTGTCTGTTACGGGACCTCTCTCCTCTGCCTGGGTGCTGGGCCTAAATTTATGAAAATTGACTCTTACAGTGGTGGGTGACGTGAAGCCTGATTCTCTGCTATGATATGAAGACTGATTCTCTGCTGACATGAAGCCAGATTGTCTGTTACGGGACCTCTCTCCTCTGCCTGGGTGCTGGGCCTAAATTTATGAAAATGGACTCTTACAGTGGTGGCTGACGTGAAGCCTGATTTTCTGCTATGACATGCAGACTGATTCTCTGCTGACATGAAGCCAGATCCTCTGTTACGGGACCTCTCTCCTCTGCCTGTGTGCTGGGCCTAAATATATGCCAATGGACTGTTGCAGTGGTGGCTGATGTGAAGCCTCATTCTCTGCTATGACATGCAGACTAATTCTCTGCTGACATGAAGCCAGATTGTCTGTTACGGGACCTCTCTCCTCTGCCTGGGTGCTGGGCCCAAATTTATGAAAATGGACTGTTGCAGTGGTGGATGACGTGAAGCCTGATTCTCTGCTATGACATGAAGACTGATTCTCTGCTGACATGAAGCCAGATTGTCTGTTACGGGACCTCTCTCCTCTGCCTGGGTGCTGGGCCTAAATTTATGAAAATGGACTGTTGCAGTGGTGGGTGACGTGAAGCCTGATTCTCTGCTATGATATGAAGACTGATTCTCTGCTGACATGAAGCCAGATCCTCTGTTACGGGACCTCTCTCCTCTGCCTGGGTGCTGGGCCTAAATATCTGACAATGGACTGTTGCATTGGTGGCTGACGTGAAGCCTCATTCTCTGCTATGACATGCAGACTAATTCTCTGCTGACATGAAGCCAGATTGTCTGTTACGGGACCTCTCTCCTCTGCCTGGGTGCTGGGCCTAAATTTATGAAAATGGACTCTTACAGTGGTGGCTGACGTGAAGCCTGATTTTCTGCTATGACATGCAGACTGATTCTCTGCTGACATGAAGCCAGATCCTCTGTTAGGGGACCTCTCTCCTCTGCCTGTGTGCTGGGCCTAAATATATGCCAATGGACTGTTGCAGTGGTGGCTGACGTGAAGCCTCATTCTCTGCTATGACATGCAGACTAATTCTCTGCTGACATGAAGCCAGATTGTCTGTTACGGGACCTCTCTCCTCTGCCTGGGTGCTGGGCCTAAATTTATGAAAATGGACTCTTACAGTGCTGGGTGACGTGAAGCCTGATTTTCTGCTATGACATGCAGACTGATTCTCTGCTGACATGAAGCCAGATCCTCTGTTACGGGACCTCTCTCCTCTGCCTGTGTGCTGGGCCTAAATATATGCCAGTGGACTGTTGCAGTGGTGGCTGATGTGAAGCCTCATTCTCTGCTATGACATGCAGACTAATTCTCTGCTGACATGAAGCCAGATTGTCTGTTACGGGACCTCTCTCCTCTGCCTGGGTGCTGGGCCTAAATTTATGAAAATGGACTGTTGCAGTGGTGGGTGACGTGAAGCCTGATTCTCTGCTATGACATGAAGACTGATTCTCTGCTGACATGAAGCCAGATTGTCTGTTACGGGACCTCTCTCCTCTGCCTGGGTGCTGGGCCTAAATTTATGAAAATGGACTCTTACAGTGCTGGGTGACGTGAAGCCTGATTCTCTGCTATGACATGAAGACTGATTCTCTGCTGACATGAAGCCAGATTGTCTGTTACGGGACCTCTCTCCTCTGCCTGGGTGCTGGGCCTAAATTTATGAAAATGGACTGTTGCAGTGGTGGGTGACGTGAAGCCTGATTCTCTGCTATGATATGAAGACTGATTCTCTGCTGACATGAAGCCAGATCCTCTGTTACGGGACCTCTCTCCTCTGCCTGGGTGCTGGGCCTAAATATCTGACAATGGACTGTTGCATTGGTGGCTGACGTGAAGCCTCATTCTCTGCTATGACATGTAGACTAATTCTCTGCTGACATGAAGCCAGATCCTCTGTTACGGGACCTCTCTCCTCTGCCTGGGTGCCGGGGCCTAAATATCTGAGAATGGACTGTTCCAGTGGTGGGTGACGGGAAGCCAGATTCTCTGCTATGGGACCTCTCTCCAATTGATTTTGGTTAATTTTTATTTATTTAATTTTTATTTTTATTAATTTCCCTATCCACATTTGTTTGCAGGGGATTTACCTACATGTTGCTGCCTTTTGCAGCCCTCTAGCCCTTTCCTGGGCTGTTTTACAGCCGTTTTAGTGCCGAAAAGTTCGGGTCCCCATTGACTTCAATGGGGTTCGGGTTCGGGACGAAGTTCGGATCGGGTTCGGATCCCGAACCCGAACATTTTCGGGAAGTTCGGCCGAACTTCTCGAACCCGAACATCCAGGTGTTCGCTCAACTCTAATTATATATATATATATCTCGGTAAATAGAAACATATGCTGATCTAAAACTTTCTATAAATTAATCTCAAAAGCTTCGTTGAGGCCGTACGGATGCAGACTATTCAACTTGAAGATCCAGTACATTTCTCTACGTCTAATGTGCTGGATATCCCTATGTAGGTGACACGGGATTTGTTCAATTGGGGTCACCTTAAATCCAGCTGAACTACCCTCATGGTGTTCCGCAGCATGTCTAGATACACTGTGTTTCCAAAATTTCTTCTTAATCTTAGATCTATGCGTGTTCACTCTATTACGCAATGTTTGGATCGTGCGCCCCACATACTGTAGGTTGCATGGACATTCTAGAAGATATATAACGTGACTGGATTCACAGTTAAGTGCGGACATAATGGGGAATGATTCCCCGCTCACTCGGCTGTAAAAAACAGATGTTTGACATATATTGAAGCAGCATAGGCATTTTCTGTGTCCGCACTTAGCGCTACCTTTGGGGGCAGCAGCATCGTCACTCACAATGTGATGTGTAGCAGAATTGAGTTTGCTAGGTGCCAGAATATTTTTGAGGGTACGTGCTCTTTTGTACGTAAGTCTGGGAAATTCTGGAATAATTTGATTCAGAATGGGGTCTCTTTTTAAAATGTGCCAATGCTTTTCTAAAACCGCTTTGATTGATAGATGATTTTGGTTAAAGGTAGTGATGAAATTGCAACCATATTTTCCTTGTAAATTTAAATTTTATTAAATTTTTGAATAATAAAAAGAAAAGAAAAAACATTTTTTTTCCAACAATGTAAAATGTGAAAACAAAGGACAAGCAGGTCCACAGGCAAGTGTAAATATAAAGCAAGACTCATTCTGTTAGGATGAAACCTCCCGATAGGAAAGTGTCTTATATGAGGTGTATCTCAAAGAGGTACTTAATGAATTGTTTAATAATCGAGTAGAATTGTCTAACCAACCCTGTGACAAAAGGTGGAAAGATTGAATAACGTGCATATTCAAAACTGGTATTGAAGTCTAAAAACAAAATCTGAGGCGTCTCACGCAATTTAAAGAGCATTGCTGAGTACCAAAAATAAAATTCTCAATAGTGGGGGGGCATCTGGACAATATTCTAGAGAGCGAACCAATTATAGGTGTTTTCAGATGTCATCCCACTATATGAGGTTGTTAATGTTAAATGGAGTAAAAGACGTCATTGCCTTAAAGTATAATATAAGGTTCAATTCGGAAGAAAATAGAGAGTATCTGATGAACTGGGTACTTGATACTAATTGTCAAGTCCTCTAATTCCTCCAATGGTTTATTGGATGATCATGTTACCTGCTAATCCAGGACTATAGAGATAGGTAAGGAAGGAAGGGGGAGAAAGGAGAATTAGTTGGGGGTGGGGAAGGGAAGGGGGGAGGGGGAAGGAGGACAAACTAAAACAGATAACAAATAACAAAAAACATGTCACACGGATGATTTCTATCTGTAGCAAGAAATCTGAAATGACGGAAACTCCGTCAGTCTAGGTATGTGTTGATCTTTTCAGAAGAACTAAAGCTGTTCCAATTGGACCATATTTCCAGGTATTTTTTAAATTTCCCAATAGAGGACCACTTGATTTTTTCGAAACTGCTTGTCAAGTTGATTTCCAATAACCACTCCTTTATCGTCGGGGTATCAGTACTCATCCAATACCTCGGAATTAGTGATTTAAAAGTGGTGATTAGAAATGGGAACAATCTATCTTTCAAAAGGCGATTGTCCTGTTTCGCTAGACCTAGTAGGATCAACTCTCTATCCAGTTTGATATTATAACCATATATCTCAGATAAAATTAAATAAAATTTTTCCCAAAAAGGTTTAATCCTTTCACAATGTACCCAAATATGAGAAAGGGAGCCCTCCTGACCGTCACACCTCCAACACTTAGCGGGAATATTGCTGTTAATCCTGTTTAAGAGAACTGGTGTTCGATACCACCTTGATAATAGTTTATAGTGGGTTTCTTGCAATCTGACTGATGTGACCTTAGGAATTGATGAGGTTAGGATCAATTCCTTTTCCCTTTTATTAAAAGATTTGCCTAACTCTTTAGCCCAACTGTCGAGGTATGAAGGCGGGTCTCCCCCTTCATTGAGAGTCGAATATATGGTGGATATACTGTGAGGGGAGGGGCTCTTCTCCAGAATTAATCTGGTTATACCTTTGAAATTTGACATCTGGTTAATTTTAGTATTTAGAGAGGTTACATGTTTATATAATAAAGAGTGTTCTTTTTCCGACAAGTTGGGCATTAGATCGGATCCCTTACACACGTCCCAATCCATAAGGTTCTCTCCAATTAAAACCTCCTTCAGGGTGATATCTCGCCCCAGCTTCCAATTAAAGAATTTACTTCTAATGGCTCTAAATTTTTTGGGAATTAAAGTGAGAAGTGGTAGGTACCCAGGGTCAGGATAGGTTATCTTGGCTTTCCTTTGTTTTTCCTGCCAAATTTTTATTGTTTGAGTTGTATATGGGGACTTTTAGATTTTTTTGTATAGGTCATTATTGTATGAAGTCTTCCACGTGACCTGGTTGAGCGGGCAACACGCACAACTCTCCTCCAGGTCTACCCATGGTTTCCTTATTGGTCTAACATTCCATTCTATGACTCTGGATATGTTAGCAGCGTCCCGATATTTTACAAAATCTGGCAGACCGAGGCCACCCTCATTTTTAGGTTTTGTTAAAATGCTATAGGCAGATCTATGTTGGCCCTTTTTCCAAATAAATGCCAGAATAGCTCTTTTTAGTGAAAGGAAAAAGTTTTTAGGGATGTTCATAGGGACACCTTGTAGCAGATATAAAATTTTTGGGAGAGAGATCATCTTAACTATATTGACCCTACCAATCCAGGAAATATAGTAGTCGTTCCATTCTGCTAAGTCTTTTTTAATGCTGGCTAAGAGGGGAGGAAAATTCAGATCTCGTTCTGTGACGCGGCAATATTGACCCCCAAGTATTTAAAATGGGAGGTGGACGGGTTCAGTCGGCTAATGGTCTTTATTTTATCCCACGTGAGTTTGTCGATGTTGACATTGAATACTGTAGATTTGTTTAAATTGATTTTGAAGTAAGAGAGTTTTCCATAAATATCCAGTTCTGATAGTATATTAGGAATCGACATTAAGGGATCAGTGACATAAAAAAGAATATCGTCCGCAAAGGCAGCTATTTTGTGGTGCATGCTAGGGATTTTAAGCCAGAAATATTCTTATTTTGTCTAATTTTAGCTAAAAGGGGTTCTAATGAAAGAATAAACAGAAGTGGTGAAAGGGGGCATCCCTGTCTAGTACCATTCTGTATTGTAAATGAGCTGGACCTTGTACCGTTGACGCTTACTGAAGCCGAAGGTTTAGAATAAATGGCACTAATCTTACTTATAAAAATCTCCGGGAGCCCAAACCTAGTCAGAGAAGCCAAGAGGAATTTCCAGTTAAGGCGATCGAACGCTTTTTCCGCGTCGGTTGAGATCAATGCCAATGGAATAGAATTATTCTTGCTAAAATCCATAGCCAGGAGTGTTTTTAGGATGTTATCCTTGGCTTCTCTTCCTGGTGTGAAACCCACCTGGTCGTAATTAATGATGTCAGGGATGACTTTTTTGAGTCTATTTGCAAGGGCTTTCGTGAAGATCTTCAAATCGTTGTTAAGGAGGGAGATGGGCCTATAATTTTGACAGAGAGATGGGTCTTTCTCTTCCTTCGGGATTACGGTAATATTTGCAGTAAGCGATTCAGTCCTGAAGTCTAGATCCTGTCCAATACAGTTGAAATATTTAGTTAGGTGCAGTGATAAGATAGATTTAAACTGTTTATAATAGGCAATACTAAATCCATCTGGGCCTGGACTTTTGCCATTAGGGGTGGAACTAATAATTTCCTCAATCTCTTCTTGGTTCAGGGGTTCAGAGAGTATTGTTTTTTGAGCTTCATCTAGTATGGGCAGTTTTATTTTGTCGAGGTAGTCTTCGATCTCATGGGCGGATGGGATTATGGAATTCGGCTCTGAGTCTATGTTATATAGTTTTTTGTAGTAGGCATAGAATGTCTCAGCAATATTTTGGGGGATATATTCCAGATCACCTTTATCATTCCTGATTTTGTGAACAGAAGTTTTGTTTCTCTGTTTCTGGACTACTCTAGCTAGGTCTCTACCGCACTTATTAGCACTTAAAAAGTGTCTGTATTTGTTATAATAAAGATACCTTTCTGAAGCCTGGTTAATCGTTTCTCTCAGATCATTCCTTAGCATAATCAGTTCCTTTTCCTTCTCCTTGGAACAAGAAACTTTGTGGTCCTTTTCTAAAATTCTTATTTTGGCCATAATCTCTTCCACTTTAATGTTCCTTTCCCTTTTTTTCCTGGCCCCTAATTGCATAAGATGTCCCCTAATGACCGCTTTGTGTGCTTCCCAAATTGTAGCTCTACTAACTTCTGTAGGTGTGTTTTCCTCAAAATATAATTTCATTTGTGAAGCTATAAAGCTTTGGTCCGCCTCTAGTTTTAAAAGGGATTCGTTAAGCATCCAAGTTGGACCTGTGTTAGATGTTGAGTTAAAGTTAATTGTAGCAAGAAGAGGGGAATGGTCTGAGTAGGAAAATGTGTCATACAGAGTTTTCCTAATTTTATCTAAGTGGTTCTGACTAATGTAAAGGTGGTCTATCCTAGAGTACTGATTGAGAGTTGAGGAAAAATGCGAGTAATCTTTTTCACCTGGATGTTCAAATCTCCAAATGTCTATAAGTTGTCTCTCATGGAGAATACCTTTGATCGTTTTAAGGCGTTTGTAGGGTAGTGATGTCTTTCCTCTTGATGTATCAATAGAGGGATCTAGGGATATGTTAAAGTCTCCTCCAACTATTAATACTCCTTCTTGAAATCTGTCCACAATGTCGAATACGTGTTTAAGGAACCTCACTTGGTTTCTATTGGGTGCGTAAAGGTTCACAATTGTGTGGAGGATCCCATTGATATGACCTTTAAGCAGGACGTATCTCCCATCCTCATCTATAATTTTGTCTATTTCCGTGAAATTAATGTTTTTGTGAATCAGGGTGGCTACGCCCTTCCTCTTTCTAAGGGGAGTGTTCGAGTTATACCATTTTCTGTAAACTCCTTTTTTGGTGTGCGGGGTATAGGATTTTTTAAAATGAGTCTCCTGTAAGAGAGCTATTCCTACCTTTTCCTTTTTAAGGTAACCCAGGATCTGGTTTCTTTTTCTTGGAACATTAAGCCCGTTGACGTTATATGTCGCTATAATCAGGTTTTGCATACTAAGATTGTAAGGTAAAGAAATCGTTTAGGCATGTGACATTCAAATAATGAGATAACTGAAAAAAATAAATATCTAGAACCAAAATAACACAATAGAAATTCGGTGCTGTACATCTCGTATGGAACGAGCCTGGAGTACAGCCCTAGAACCGTACAAACTAAGTCGCCAGCAACTCTTGAGCCAGCCCTTAAGGCTCAGTGGATGCTGGGTTAAAACTTGACTTAAAGAAGAGGGACCTTCCTGGGGGGGGGGAAAGGACCGTTCCCTCTATTGTTGGTTGGCCTTCGTCTCCGTCACGACACAAGGACGTTGACTGGAGGACCAAGGACCCCCAACTAAATTTAAGTGGGAGAAAGAGGACTGGAAAGTCCCCGACGTCTAAGTTGGTAGTTATGTCATGAACAGTATGAGAATAAGATGGTCTGGCAAATTTCAATAGACATAAGGGGAACAACCTTAAATCTTGATACTATGCAAGAATCTTACAATCAAATATACATCGTATCCCCAAACCGTAAAACATAAAAATATGCATTTATGAAAAAGTGAACATTCAACCATCACCCTCAGTTGATCTCTGGCTTTTTGCAGGAGTCTTGGGGTATCCCTTTTCTAAGGATCTGTGTCTTTTTGACTGGGTTGGAGTCACGGTGTTCCATTGTTCCACCTTTGGAAGTGTGGGGAATGCAAGCTCCTCTTCATTTAATATTGTCCAGTCGTTGATTTGTAGGTCTGTCAAGTCCAATTTTTGGAGCACTGGAGAAAGGTCCTCCGGTGTCCTGACTGTGTAGGATCTTCCTTGTATTGTGGTGAGAAAACCCACAGGAAATAGCCATCTATACTTTATGTTTCTATCCCGTAATTCTCTTGTTAGAGGAAGAAGTCTGCTTCTGAACTGAAGCGTGAATCTTGAGATGTCTTGGTATAAGGTTATATCACAATCTTCCCACTCAATTCTCTTTGCAGCCCTGGCCCTTTGGATAATGCTCTCCTTTGTCCTGAAGCTCTGCAGGTAACATAATATGTCCCTTGGCAAGTCAGTTTTGACATGCTTTGGTCTATAGACTCTGTGGGCTCTCTCTATGAATAGATCCGTTTTATCGTCCTGTTGTAAGAGCTCATTAAAAAGTTGCGTGAGGACAGAGTGGATATCTTTGTCCTGGACTGTCTCCGGGAGGCCTTTAATTCTTATGTTATTCCTGCGTGACCTATTTTCCAGGTCATCTAGGTGGATACGCATGTTGTATAATTCTCTCTTTTGATTGAGAATGGACCTTTCAGATGTGTCCGCATGGTTGATCAGCTTTGAGGTCGTTTCCTCTATGGCCGTCGTTCTGGTGTAGATCTGGCGAATGTCGGCCTTTATTTCGGTGAGTTCTTCTTTGATAGAGGAAGAGAAGTCCTTTAGAAGCTCTTTGAAAAAGTTCTTGGAGGGAAGGGCTTTGATGTAATTTTTCACCTCCGTTAGGGAGCTTGGCGTACTGTCGTCTTCACTCTCTGAACCACTTGAATTAGTTTCTATGATTTTGCTGTTTAACTGTTTGGAGACCTCTGAGGATTTTTTGAGGTGTTTTGAGGCCTTAGGAGTAGCTTCGGCTGTCGGTTTATTTTTGCCCATCTTGTATGCTGTAAGACGTCTGGAACATATAAGTGATGAATTATTTAGCTCATAGCAAAGTTCCTCGCTCTATTCTGAGGGGAATATTATGCCGGTATTTAATGCGTCTTCACTTTAACTGCCTTGGCTGATGATCATGTTCGCCAGAAATTTGCAGTAACCAGGGCTTCTATAATCATATATGAACCCTATGATGTAAAGGCAATCTATGGTCTGCTTATCTGCAGATCTATATTTCAGTGGGATATCACCTTTATTTATATCAGTGTAGATGTGAGTCCCATGTACTGTTTGTCAGATGGGATCCCTGATGGGGGGATTCACTTTAGTTGCAGTCCACAAGTCGGGTCAGGTCTGCTGCGACTGATCTTTTATCTACAGTTGATTAATAATGTCTGCTGGCATTAGCTCAAGTTTAATTCTTGTATAGGAGCCTTCCACAAGGGTAATCAAAAGCTTTATAAGCTTTGCGCCGGGACAACTACTGGCCCCACTGAGGTGCCCTTTGTCTCTATACAGAGCCCTCTCTGCAGTCTGCAACCATATTTTCCATTACTAATCTCTTTCTTCTTTTTAGACACTGGGATCAGACATTCATACTGGGTGAGTTCTGTGGCCTTTTTTCTTGCGCCAGAAATGATATTAGAGGGATACCCCTTCTGAGTGAATCTGGATACCCCTTTCTGGTGAAAGTCGTCCTCGCGAGTACAATTTCGTCTGAGTCGTTTGAATTGACTGAAGGGGATGTTCGTTTTCCATTTTCTATAATGTGTACTTTTGAAGTCTAAATAGCTATTGCTATCTACCTTTTTAAAAAAAATGCGTGTATTTATTTTGCTGTCTCGAATAAAGATTTCTAAATCAAGAAACTCGGTTCTTTTGTTATCAGACGTACCCGTGAAAGTAATACCCCAATAGTTGGTGTTAATATATGAGATGAAATTATCTATAGATGTTTGGTCCACATTCCAAATAAAAATCAGATCGTCTATATATCTGCGGAAGAAGACAATGTTGTTATTGGCCCAGAAGCTGGATTGGTATATGAAAGTCTCCTCAAACGCCCCCATAAACAAATTCGCAAAACTGGGCGCGAAACGCGTCCCCATCGCGGTTCCGCGTATTTGTTTAAAGATGTCATTTTGAAATGTAAACACATTGTGCGTGAGTATAAACTCAATACCTCTCATGATAAATGTTTTTTGCGCAACGGGCATATCTGGATCATTATCAAGAAAACTGGAAGTGCACTTCATCCCTAGGTCATGGGAAATGTTCAAGTATAATGCTGATACATCCAAAGTCACCCAATGGTAACCATCTGACCACTCGATATCTTTGAGTAGGGAAATGAGTGATGCAGAGTCTCTAAGGTGGGATTTTAGATTAAGAACGTGTTTCTGTAGATGAATGTCAATGTAGTGTGACAGATTCCGTGTGAGAGAAGAGACACCCGATATTATGGGACGTCCCGGTGGATTTTGAATATCCTTGTGGATTTTGGGAAGATGGTAAAAGGTCGCTGGTGTAGACTCTTTAACCATAATGTATTCCCTTTCTTTCTTATTCAGACAGAGATCCCCAGATTTTATTAGTCTGAAACTCTTCTAGATAAGTTTCAGAGGGGTCACGCTCAAGAGGTAAATAGTATTTATCATTGGAAAGAATATTCAGAGCTTCTTTCACATAGTCTGTGCGGTTCTGAATAACAACCCCCCCCCCCCCCCCCCCTTGTCGGCATTTCTAATAATTAGATCGGTATCAAGTTGTAATTTTTTCAGACCTAGTTTCTCTGATGGTTTCATGTTTTGCCTTGTTTCTGGTTTCTGGTTAATATCCCTGAAGTCATTTGAGACCACAGAATAGAATGTGTCAAGGAAATTTCCCTTATGGTGAATGGGATAAAAGGTAGTTTAAGACCAGAAGGTAATGGAGGTAGGGCTACAGTCTGTTCCGTGTCAGGGGATATAGTATTGGGCTCAGGGGCGTAACTAGAGGTGACTGGGCCCCACAGCAAATTTTTGTATGGGCCCCCCCCGTGTAAACCCCGCTCCTTTGGCTAGTCACGATCTAGACCAGACTAGGCTGCCATGCCATCCTTTTCCTATTATATATATTATATACATACACACACACCCTATCTGTCATGTAGTGTCATTCTATCATACTGTTGTGGGGGCCATGTCAAAGTCTTAGGCCCCTTTCACACGGGCAAGTTTTCCGCGCGGGTGCAATGCGTGATGTGAACGCATTGCACCCGCACTGAATCCGGACCCATTCACTTCAATGGGGCTGTGTACATGATCAGTGATTTTCACGCATGACTTGTGCGTTGCGTAAAAATCGCAGCATGCTCTATATTCTGCATTTTTCACGTAGCGCAGGCCCCACAGAAGTGAATGGGGCTGCTTGAAAATTGCATTGCATCCGCAAGCATTGCGGATGCAATGCGATTTTCACGGATGGTTGCTAGGAGATGATGATGATAGGGACCCGAACTTTATTATATTCCCTTATAACATGGTTATAAGGGAAAATAATAGCATTCTTAATACAGAAAAATAATTATTCACCTCATCCACTTGATCGCGCAGCCCGGCTCGTCTTCTTTCAGGACCTGGCAGGAAAAGTACCTTTGGTGACTTCACCGCGCTCACAACGTGGTGAGCGTGGTGACGTTGGAGCAGGTCCTGCTGAATGAAGATAGAAATCTTCTATCTTCATTCAGCAGGACCTGCGCCGACGTCACCACGCTCAACACCAGGTTGCTAGGAGATATTGTTTGTAAACTTTTAGTTTTTTATCACGTGCATGAAAAACGCATCAAAACGCATTGCACCCGCGCAGAAAAAACTGAACGCAATCATAGACAAAACTGACTGAACTTGCTTGAAAAATGGTGGGAGTTTCACTGAATGCACCCTGAACGCATCTGGAGCCAACCCATATCGTTTGTGTGAAAGGGACCAGCCATTCCTGTATTGCGGACCGCATATGCGGATCAGCAATAAATGGGCACCCTTCCGTGTGCATTCCACATCACGGATGCGGACCCATTCACTTCAATGGGTCCGCAAATCCAGAGATGCGGAAGGGTGCGAAACGGAATCACGGAACAGAACACTATGTAAGCACTACGCAGGGCTTCCGTGGGGTTCCATTCCGCACTTCCGTTCCACCAAAAGATAGAACATGTCCTTTTTGCAGAATTGTGCTTTCCTGGGTAATATACCCGGAGAGGTGAACATGACATCACACTACACTGTATGTGCAGCACAGTATGACCCCTGCTGTAGGATAGGCGCCCATTCTATGTATTGCTGTAGGGCTGACATCGAATGTAGTCTGTCCCCATGGTCTGAGCCCCTGGTAACCAGTCGAGTAGCTAGAAATGACTGGGCCCCACAGCTAATTTTTAAATGGGCAGGCAGGCGTCATACAGTGGCATTTGATTCTTTAACATACATGTGTTTTTACTGGACTATGACGTACACAATACAAAAATGCTGTACTCCACATTCTTGTATCCTGCACAATCCGGTAAAAAAAAAATGGATTTTTTTTTTTTTTTTTACAATGAAACTCTATGGTGAACGGATGTCACTTTCATTGCATCAGTATGAGGCATCCGAATAAGTTTTTTTGTATACGTTAAACGGATGGGAAAAACGTGATGTGAACCCAACCTTAAAGGGGTTGTCTGGGTTCAGAGCTGAACCCGGACATCCCTCCATTTTCACCCCGGCAGCCCCCCTGACAAGAGCATCGGAGCAGTTCATGCTCCGATGCTCTCCTTTGCCCTGCGCTAAATTGCGCAGGGCAAAGTCATTTTTTTGGAGATCTGGTGACGTACCGGGGCTCTCCATGGGGCTGCCAGGGACCCCGGTGCCGTTTTACTGGCTAGGGCAGAGCTAAGTCCCGCCCATCAGCGCCGGTGACGTCACGAACACACTGCCGGGCATAAAGTTCTGCCCGGCAGTGTGTTATTGAAAACAAAAGAGCCCGTGCTCTGCGCGATTTAGCGCAGGACAAAGGAGCGCATCAGAGCATAAGATGCTCCGATGCTAGGCTCAGGGGGGCTGCCGGGGTGAAAATAAGGGTATGTCCGGGTTCAGCTCTGAACCCGGACAACCCCTTTAAATAGGGGACAAAAATGTGATGTGAACTAGTGGTGCATTGTAAAGTTGTGGGAAAAAACATACTCGCCTGCTCCCCGCCGCTCCATGATCTTCCAGTCCCCATTCTGGCCTCATACTGGTGTCCCCAAGCTGCACATGGTCGCCCAGAGGAGTGTGGCATCAGATGGATAGGGGGCCTAGAGGGCAGGGCATCAGATAAGTAGGGGGCCCACAGGACAGAACTGGGGGGGGGGGCAGCAGATGAATGCAGCTGGGGGGGCTACATGAGATGCAGGACAGCTAGGGTTGGCAGGCATAAGCCTGGAATGCATGGGCTCCTGATAGTGACAGGCACAGCATCTTCTTTCTGCAGCACTTCCTGTCACTATTGAGTCTCCCCTCTCCCTCCTGTTACTGCCGACTACAGAGCAGTCTCTGTAGCAGAAGCTGGGCTGTACTAATAGTTAGGAGAGGGAGGGGAGACAGGATCTCCCTGTAGCACACTGTACTGAGCCCTGGCTGCACTATTAAGCAGCCAGGCTCCTCTATTAATGGTCTGTGCTGATGGGCGGGGCTTAGCTCCGAGGACATTCTAAAGCAGCAGTGAAGTGAGTGTAGAGGGGGGCGTGGCCAGTCTGTTTACTACTGCTCCGGGCCCCTTGTCAGCCCGGGCCCCGAAGCAGCTGCTTCCCCTGCTTCCCTGGTAGGTACGCCACTGATTGGGCTCTAAATTGGACCCAGTATTTGAATTTCCCTTTATCTTAAAGTGCCTTTTAAGGGTAAGTTTCTTGATATATCGATTAAGGTAAAAAAAAAGATCAAATTCCTTGATTTTGCTGGTGGGACAAAACGAGAGTCCCTTAGAGAGTACTGCAATCTCATTGGGTGTCAATATATGGCTAGACAGATTAAAGATGCCATAGGAAAGGGGTGATGTATCTGGTTTAGGAATCAATGTTGGCTGCGAGGGGTTGGAATTTTTCTTTTTGCGCTGACCTGCTCTACAGCCTCTCCTTGGTTTTTTCTTTTTACAGATTTGTGGCCTAGTGGGCGAAAAAAAATTAGCTATATTGGTGGTTTTTGGGCTTTTTGGAATGGACTGGATAGTAGTGGGATGGATCAGAGGAGGAAGGTCTAAAAAAGATACCATAGATGTGAAAGGGCCAGCTGATGTAGATTCTATGGTGGGTAAGGCATTTAGTTGGTTCAAGTCAATATGGGCAGAGGTGGTAGAGGATGTGCTAGCGAGTGTGTCCACATGTGGAGTGGTTGATGGAGGGGTACTCTCATGGATGGTAAGAAGAGAGTCAATCTCCAAATCAGAGCAGACTGAGGGAGTGGGGGAATTGGATGTAACTGATGAATGTTGGTCAGAATGGATAGAAAACTCGGTTGGTGGTAGATTGAGTGGACCACAGGTATTGAGTATTTCTGTGGAAAATATAGAAGACGGGGAGGTAAGAGTGAGTGTGGTATTAGTAATAAGGGGAACATGAATTCCACTTGGGGTGAGTAGCGGGGGTCTGAAAAACAGAAACTGGGGATTCCTGAGTAACTGTGTTGTCTAATCTACCATTTGTATGCACAGATCTATTTATGGGGGTGTGACAGACATTATGGGGTGTATATTGCTCAGGAATAGAAATCCGGGTTTTTTCAGTGGATATTCTATTGTATTTGGGTGTATGGTAAGCCTGTAGTCTATAATGCTTATTAGGTCTAATGCTTAGAGACCGTGACATTTCGTTGTGATTTGATCAATTCCGATTGGAGTATGACACCCAAGGTTTTTGGAACCTTCTATATTTGTGGTCTTGTTTTTTCAGAAGGGAAGGTTGAATATGAGTAGCACTAACACTGGGAGGGTTGATTTCCATATGTGATGTATTATCGTTGTCTATAGCATTATCCATTAGGGTGGGGATAGCTGGGTGTAGTAAGGTATGATTACCTGTGTTCTGTCTAGGTGTATCAGATTTTAACCAATATTTGATATTATTAGTGGCAAAGTCTTGTCTGTCTCTATGGAGTTTATTGCTTTTCTTATATAGCGTATCTTTTTCCACTGATAGGATCCTAGATGTAATGAGCCGGTCGAATTTGGTAAAGGCAGTATGTGATTTTGGATTTAGAAATTAGATCGTGGCATACAGATATTTTTCTACCACATTCTAGGTATAATGACCACCTTTTATCAATCAATCTAGTGATGAGACCTTTTGCGCATTCAAGTAAATAAGTGTCCCATTCTTTACAAAAGTCAGTATCTTCTTTAAAAGAATTCCCAAAACGTAGTCTCAGGCCACGTGGAACAATGTCCTCTTTGAGATAAATCTCAAGAAAACTCGCATCTAGTTGATGTTGTATTTCATCTGACATAAGTCTCTCTAGATCATGAAATAGAGTTAATAGAGTTTTTTCATCGATACTTGCGTTTGGTTCCTGATTCAAATCGACATGATGTTTAATGGTGTTTCTTGTACATTGTATAATCAAGCGTTCCCGCTGTTCCATACGGTTCTGTGCATAATCCATTTCAATCCTAGTAGATAGGCCTATGTGCAGCTCCCCTTATCTGGAAATTCCAGTTGAAGTAGTCTTGGTAACCACGGGCGAGTCTAGAGTACCCCTCGGTCAGGAGGGGAACATAGAGACAAAAGAAGGGGTATGGGGAGCGCACAATGGGGTAGTAGTTTCAATACAAACTTAATTGTTAACCAAGTTTAAGGTGCTCACCTTTTTCGGTTGTGCAATAATAGACACAACTCTATTGTAGGTATGTAAGTAAAAGAGAGACTTTCCGGATCCGTGGATGCAGCCGCAGAAGAGGTATCTTTGGGATCGGAGGCCCAATCCCCCAAAGGATGCTTGTAGAGAAAAAGGTTTCTGATAAGGCGCAAAACACACAGGATCCAATCCGTCTCTTATAGGTGAATCTTCTTTAATTGCATAGAAAAGTAGAACAATAGCTATTGTAGGGATTCGCTCTGGTAGGCAGGGTAAGCGGACGCAGTACAGAGGCAAAAACAAGGTTGTAAAGCAAAAGTCAGTGTTTATTCACACAACAAGGAACAAAATAACAAACACTTGGCAGAGTCCTGGTGTTAATTCACACCGCAGGAATTCCTCCGTGGTTTTTCACACAGCAAAAAGTCCAGCAAACTCAAACAAACATGTCACCTGGATATCCACAGCAGGCTTTAGGGCGCCTGGCTTCCAGCTGGTGGCTCTCATGCAGCTCCCAGAGACACAGAGCCTTCACAGCTCCACTTTCACTTGGAGGAACATACCACATCCAGCTGAGCTTCTGGCTGAGCTTTTAAACCCCAGCCCAAAACCTGGCCTGGACGTGGGGAACAGCCACCCACCCTGCTCTTTGGCTGCTCCCAATAAGAACCGGCCCGGATGGGCTTTTCAGCCACACTAAGAATCAACAGTGTCAGCGAGCACTAGCTGCGGCTGACACATAAAATATCCGGTTCTTATCTCACCGAGGCCAGGAACCTCGGTGACACGTACCTTCCGTCAATGACGGACCCTTGCGCCTTCCTACACTATTTATACTTCAAAAGTACACATTATAGAAAATGGAAAACGAACATCCCCTTCAGTCAATTCAAACGACTCAGACGAAATTGTACTCGCGAGGACGACTTTCACCAGCAGTGCGATATTTTGGCCTCCAGATTCACTCAGAAGGGGTATCCCTCTAATATCATTTCTGGCGCAAGAAAAAAGGCCACAGAACTCACCCAGGATGAATGTCTGATCCCAGTGTCTAAAAAGAAGAAAGAGATTAGTAATGGAAAATATGGTTGCAATTTCATCACTACCTTTAACCAAAATCATCTATCGATCAAAGCGGTTTTAGAAAAGCATTGGCACATTTTAAAAAGAGACCCCATTCTGAATCAAATTATTCCAGAATTTCCCAGACTTACGTACAAAAGAGCACGTACCCTCAAAAATATTCTGGCACCTAGCAAACTCAATTCTGCTACACATCACATTGTGAGTGACGATGCTGCTGCCCCCAAAGGTAGCGCTAAGTGCGGACACAGAAAATGCCTATGCTGCTTCAATATATGTCAAACATCTGTTTTTACAGCCGAGTGAGCGGGGAATCATTCCCCATTATGTCCGCACTTAACTGTGAATCCAGTCACGTTATATATCTTCTAGAATGTCCATGCAACCTACAGTATGTGGGGCGCACGATCCAAACATTGCGTAATAGAGTGAACACGCATAGATCTAAGATTAAAGGGTTTCTACCACTTCGGTTTCACATATTTAGCTGTCAGACACTAGCGATCCGCTAGTGTCTGCTCTGCCCAACCATCCTAATATAATTGCTTTTGGGGCAGCCGTTTTGCTAAAAAAAGAACTTTTATTAATATGCTAATGAGCCTCTAGGTGCTATGGGGGCGTCATTAGCACCTAGAGGCTCCGTCTACCTTCAGAAACTGCCGCCGCCCAGCGCGTCCCTCCAGCCTGCCCATCTCCTCCTGAATGCGATCCTCCTTGTGAGCGTATGTATTCTGCGCATGCGCAGTGAATGTCTGACCGCTTCCTTGCTCAGACATCTCCACTGCGCCTGCGCGATGACGCCATAGTGCTCCGAGGAACAGGCGCAGTGAAGATGTCTGAGCAGGGAAGCTGTCAGACATTCACTGCGCATGCGCAGAATACATACGCTCACAAGGAGGATCGCATTCAGGAGGAGATGGGCGGGCTGGAGAGACGCGCTGGGCGGCGGCAGTTTCTGAAGGTAGACGGAGCCTCTAGGTGCTAATGACGCCCCCATAGCACCTAGAGGCTCATTAGCATATTAATAAAAGTTCTTTTTTTAGCAAAACGGCTGCCCCAAAAGCAATTATATTAGGATGGTTGGGCAGAGCAGACACTAGCGGATCGCTAGTGTCTGACAGCTAAATATGTGAAACCGAAGTGGTAGAAACCCTTTAAGAAGAAATTTTGGAAACAGTGTATCTAGACATGCTGCGGAACACCATGAGGGTAGTTCAGCTGGATTTAAGGTGACCCCAATTGAACAAATCCCGTGTCACCTACATAAGGATATCCAGCACATTAGACGTAGAGAAATGTACTGGATCTTCAAGTTGAATAGTGTGCATCCGTACGGCCTCAACGAAGCTTTTGAGATTAATTTATAGAAAGTTTTAGATCAGCATATGTTTCTATTTACCGAGATATATATATATATATGTATATTTTTATGTATTTAATTTTATTTAAAAAAAAAATTTATCTATTTTTTTAAAAATATATATTATATATATATTTCAATATATATTGTTTACGACGTTGATATATACTCACCCCAACCCTCGTCCCAACAGGGTGGAGGGGTTAACATGCTTAAAAGCTCTTATATACATATATATTTTCATATTTCTATATTTTTACCTATATACTATAGGGACTAGAAAACGTGCCTCATGGCTTTTAGCTTTTTTAGCAATAATACGCATATCTTTTTTGCAGTTTTATTCATTATATATATATTTTTATTCTTTATATAAGTGCATCGACTTCTGCTCTTTATATATATATATATTTATTTTTATCCATATATGTATCTATATTTATATTTATCTGGTCAATATATGTACCCTTTTTATCAATTGTGGACAAAACTCTTAGTACATTATCATATTATTATAACAAGCCCAATGCCTTTGACTTTCTACCCCTACTACCATTCCTACTAGCTGAGTAGATGTGGAGCATCGATCGCGATCCTGCGCCCATCTAAAACATCCGCCCTATGTGTGAACAGTGAGAGCGCATATCCTGGGCCTCCACAGAGCAGCGTCTCTGTAGTCATGGACACTGGCCATGTGATCGCGAGGCTTGCGATCACATGACCGGGTGCCCGAACAAGAAGGATTGATAAGCAGAGCGCAGGCGCCGTACACAGGAGTCGCTCTGCTCCGGTCACATGACCGCATCACTGCGGTCATGTGACTCTGGTCCTCCGTTCTTATTTATAATAATATCAAGAGACAATCGCCGATTACTTGTAGTATACCCCCCTGTATTATCACTAATTATTGGCTGCAATTACACACTGTGATGACATGTATGTTTTGAATAGTTATATGTTTATCTGTGACACATTACCTGCAGCTAGCCCCTCCTATCTGTGGGCAGCTCTCAGGTAATCCGTTTTTTGGCGTTTTTTTGGGATCTTTATATACCTGTACTTACATTATTTACTGTGACTACTGTTAACCTGATGAAGGGGACACTTTGAGCCCCGAAACGCGTTGTTCTACTTTTCTATGCAATTAAAGAAGATTCACCTATAAGAGACGGATTGGATCCTGTGTGTTTTGCGCCTGATCAGAAACTTTTTTCTCTATTGTATGGAGGTTATAAACAAAATGCCATGCAAGCTTGTCCACAGTCGCACAACTACACTCCCTCATGCTAGACAATATAAATGTATTTTTACTTCTAAAAAGGAATTTGGCCTTGAAATGAAATACAAGTGTTCCAGACAGAGACAGAACCAATCTATAATTTCCATTCATAAATGACATTTCCCTAATGTATAATAGAGACGGGCATTATGACAGTAATTAAGGTAGTATGTCATTATTAAACACCAAAACTGTTTAACCCCTTCTATCCCAGGCCAGTTTTTGTAAATCTGACATGTGTAACTTTATGTGGTAATAGCTTTGGAACATCGGCTTTTACAGCGATGCCGGAAGTTGAGTTCTGTTATTATGATTATTTGTGTTCATTTCTGGCTGTTATATGCTGCACAGTATGAGTTAGGGTCGCTTCACACGTCCGCAATTCCGTTTCGCATTTTGCGGAACGGAATTGCGGACCCATTCATTTCTATGGGTCCGCACAATGTGCTGCCCGGATCCCGAATTGCGGATCCGCACTTCCGGGTCTGCAATTCCATTCCTAAAAAAAATAAAACACGTCCGCAATTATTAATACTGGGGGCCAGTGATGGGAGCCTTATTAATACTGGGTGCCACGACTGGGGCATTATTAATACTGGGTGCCACTACTGGGGCATTATTAATACTGGGGGCCACTAATGCCCCATTTTTAATACTAGGGGGCGCCAACAGGAGCACTCATTTTACTGGGGCCTGTGTTAAGCCACGCCTCCACAGCTTAAGTTGGACGGTGTTTTTCAGTTTTCAGGTTAAATTGCCGTTCTTGCACTCTGCGATAAATAAGTAGGTTTTGGGTTGCAGTTTGGTCTCTCGGTCTCTAAAAGGTTTGCCATCACTTACCTAAGACAAGTACACAGCGGGCACCTGAAGAAGGCAGAAGTCTGGAAGTCTCCAACAAATTTGGCAGTCTGTTTGGCTGAGAGGTCACACACTGGTCGTTTTAACAAACAGATTACTTGTACAAATCCATAGGAGCACTATGGATTTGTACAAGCATTATATTGTCGCTGACACTGTGCATGAGTGGCACTGCGTCAGTGAACTGCCTTTGGGTGCATTATCTGTTTGAGATACTGTGCATGTGGGTTCTCTGTAGGGGGCACTCACTGCCTATGGCACTCTGCACGAGGGCTCTCTGGCTTACACACTTTGTACTGGAGCATTCGCTCCCTGGGGCACTGTGTCTATCAAGGTGCTTGGCAATGCTTCCTGGGGCACTGTGTCTATCAAGGTGCTTGGCAATGCTTCCTGGGGCACTCTAAGTCTAGCACTGTGTATGCCAGCGGGTGCGTATGAAAGAGCACTCTATAATAGGCACTATGTATGGCCCCCTCTAGCTTGCAGTGTAGAGGCCACTATAGTTCTGTCAGTCCAGTTGCCAATATGAAGAGTGGACGGTATTATGAAACAAATTCTGTACCGTAGAGAAACCATGAAATATCTTTTTCCTTTAATGTTTGTTAAAAGACACTTTGTTTCAGTATTTCAGCCATACAAGGATACGTTTAGCAAGGTCCTATCATGCATATGACAAATCATTTATTACTTTTCTGTAATAAAACAGAGGTTTCAGTTGAGCTATGTGTCAGTTCCTTGTGATTCCTATTTCACAACTGGTGTAGAACAAAAAGAGAGGGGTTACAAGAGTTCCTTGACATTTCATTTGTATTGTAAGCTAGATGTTTTTAACAGTTTTATGCCATGGACATCCATGGCATGAAAAGTGAATAATGGTTTAAATGACAACCCAATTATCAACCATGTAAACAACTTCTGTATAAGATGTGTGATTGCATGTACAGTAATGTAACACAACTATGGTTTGATGCTTATATTTATAATAAAAGGAACGTGTAAATTTCAGCTGGTGGTAAGCACAAAGAAAAATGTAATCCATGGCAAGGATCACCTGGAATTTATCCAATGACCCTGGTTAAAGAGGGCATCTGGCACCAGACAATGCTATACGTGTGAGCTAGGCTTTTGCCTGCATTCACACTGTATTTTTATGCAGTGTTTACACTTATTTTATTTTAGTTTTTTTATTCTTAAAGCAAAAACTATCAATAATTCCAAAAAGAAAACAAAATGCACGTCCCTTAATTATTATTCTTTACTTAAAGGGAACCTGTCAACAAAATGCTGGGTCCAAGCAGCATGTTATAGAGCAGCAGGAGCTGAGCAGATTGGTGTATTGTTTTATGGGAAATGATTCTGCAAAACCTGGCCTACTCATTCTTGGCTAATTCAATGGGGCAGTTCAATTGGTGACTGACAACCTTCCCTCTAAAGCCTAACGCTGGGTTCACACCTGAGCGTTCTGAAACGAGCGCTCTGTATGCGCGATTGTACGGGCGTTTACAATCGCGCATACAGAGACAGGGGTGCACACATTGTCGCGCGTTCCCGAATATCTATGTGCGGGAATGCGCGACAAACGCCCAAAAAAAAGCTCAAGCACTTGTTTGAGCGTCGGGCGTTTTACAGCGCGATCGTACGCGCTGTAAAACGCCCAGGTGTGAACCATTCCCATAGGGAATCATTGGTTCTTGCCTGTTGTGCGTTTTACAGCGCGTAGGAACACGCTGTAAAACGCTCAGGTGTGAACCCAGCGTTAGGCCTCATGCACACGACCGTTGTGTGCATCCGTAGTCGTTGTGCCGTTTTCCGGTTTTTTTTCGCGGACCCATTGACTTTCAATGGGTCCGTGGAAAAAAATCGGAAAATGCACTGTTTGGCAGCCGCATCCGTGATCCGTGTTTCCTGGCCGTGAAAAAAATATGACCTGTCCTATTTTTTTCACGGCCAATGGTTCACGGACCCATTCAAGTCAATGGGTCCGTGAAAAATCACGGATGCACACAAGATTGTCGTCCGTGTCCGTGATCCGTGTCCGTTTTTTCCTATTATTTCAATGGCAAACTTGACTTAGATTTTTTTTCATTTTTCATGTCCGTGGATCCTCCAAAAAACAAGGAAGACCCACGGACAAAAAAACGGCCACGGATCACGGACCTAAGGACCCTGTTTTTGCGGGCCTTAAAAAAAAACTGTTGTGTGCATGAGGCCTTATTCACATGTCAGTGTTTTGGTCAGTGATTTCCATCAGTGATTGTGAGCCAAAACCAGGATTGGAGCCTCCACAGACATAAGGTATAAGGCTGGGTTCACACCTGAGCGTTTTACAGCGCGTTCCTACGCGCTGTAAAACGCACAACAGGCAAGAACCAATGCTTCCCTATGGGAATGGTTCTCACCTGGGCGTTTTACAGCGCGTACGATCGCGCTGTAAAACGCCCGACGCTCAAACAAGTGCTTGAGCTTTTTTTTGGGCGTTTGTCACGGGTTCCCGCACATAGAAATTCGGGAACGCGCGACAATGTGTGAACGCCAGTCTCTGTATGCGCGATTGTAAACGCCCGTACAATCGCGCATACAGAGCGCTCGTTTCAGAACGCTCAGGTCTGAACCCAGCGTAAGGGAAAGATCTGCTCCTGTTTGTGTTTAGAGCCGCTGGTTTTGGCTCAAAATCACTGATGGAAATCACTGACCGAACACTGAGGTGTGAATGAGGCATAAGTCTGTGCACAAAGATAGCTGTCACTGATAGGACCGCCTCCTGGACTCCAAAGCCCAAAATAAGCAGGCACTTAAAGGGGTTGTCCGGGTTCAGAGCTGAACCCGGACATACCCTTATTTTCACCCCGGCAGCCCTCCTGAGCCTGGCATCGGAGCATCTCATGCTCCGATGCGCTCCCGTGCCCTGCGCTAGATCGCGCATGGCACAGGCTCTTGTGTTTACAATAACACACTGCCGGGCGGTAACTTCCGCCCAGCAGTGTGTTCGGTGACGTCACCGGCTCTGAGGGGCGGGCTTTAGCTCTGCCCTAGCCGTTTTACTGGCTAGGGCAGAGCCAAATCCCGCCCATCAGTGCCGGTGACGTCACCGGGGTTCCTGTCAGCCCCATAGAGAGCCCGGTACGTCACCGGAACTCAGAAAAATGCCTTTGCCCTGCGCGATTTAGCGCAGGGCAAAGGAGAGCATCGGAGCATGAACTGCTCCGATGCTCATGTCAGGGGGGCTGCCGGGGTGAAAATGGAGGGATGTCCAGGTTCAGCTCTGAACCTGGACAACCCCTTTAAATGAATAAATTACAAGTTTTACTGAATCTTTTCCCACAAAGCAACTTATCAATCTGCTCAGCTCCTCCTGCTCTATACCATGCTGCCTGCAGATCACACTGCATTTTCATGGTGATAGGTTCCCTTTAACCACTACAGGACCGCCGTACGCAGGATTGCGTCCTGGCGGCGGCCCTGTTATTCTGGGTGAACGCGCCGGTGCGTCCTCTTGCGAGACGCAAGATTTCCTATGAACGCGCGCGTTCACAGGAACCGGAGGTAAACTAGCTGATCTACAGCCTGCCAGCGGCGATCGTTCGCTGGCAGGCTGTAGATGCGATTTTTTTAACCCCTGACAGGTATATTAGACGCTGTTTTGATAACAGCGTCTAATATACCTGCTACCTGGTCCTCTGGTGGTCCCTTTTGCTTCGATCGACCACCAGAGGACACAGGCAGCTCTGTAATAAGTAGCACCAAGCACCACACTACACTACACCCCCCCTGTCACTTATTAACCCCTTATTTACCCCTGATCACCCCATATAGACTCCCTGATCACCCCCCTGTCATTGATCACCCCCCTGTAAGGCTCCATTCAGATGTCCGTATGTGTTTTATGGATCCATGGATCGGATCCGCAAAACACATACGGTTGTCTGAATGGAGCCTTACAGGGGGGTGATCAATGACAGTGGGGTGATCACCCCATATAGACTCCCTGATCACCCCCTGTCATTGATCACTCCCCTGTCATTGATCACCCCCCTGTAAGGCTCCATTCAGACGTCCGTATGTGTTTTACGGATCCACGGATCCATGGATCGGATCCGCAAAACACATACGAACGTCTGAATGGAGCCTTACAGGGGGGTGATCAATGACAGGGGGGTGATCACCACATATAGACTCACTGATCACCCCCCTGTCATTGATTACCCCCCTGTAAGGCTCCATTCAGACGTCCGTGTGTGTTTTATGGATCCACGGATCCATGGATCGGATCCGCAAAACACATACGGACGTCTGAATGGAGCCTTACAGGGGTTGATCAATGACAGGGGGTGATCAGGGAGTCTATATGGAGTGATCACCCGCCTGTCATTGATCACCCCCCTGTCATTGATCACCCCCTGTAAGGCTCCATTCAGACATTTTTTGGGCACAAGTTAGCGGAAATAGATTTTTTTGTTAGTTTTTTCTTACAAAGTCTCATATTCCACTAACTTGTGACAAAAAATAAAATCTCACGTGAATTTTTTTAGACATTTATATTCCAAACTTCTTCTCACGCTTTAGGGCCCCTAAAATGCCAGGGCAGTACAAATACCCCACATGTGACCCCATTTCGGAAAGAAGACACCCTAAGGTATTCGCTGAGGGGCATATTGAGTCCATTAAAGATTGAACTTTTTGTCCCAAGTTAGCGGAAAGGGAGACTTTGTGAGAAAAAACTATAAAAATCAATTTCCGCTAACTTGTGACAAAAACAAAAATCTTCTATGAACTCGCCAGGCCCCTCATTGAATACCTTGGGGTGTCTTCTTTCCAAAATGGGGTCACATGTGGGGTATTTATACTGCCCTGGCATTTTAGGGGCCCTAAAGCGTGAGAAGAAGTCTGGGATCCAAATGTCTAAAAATGCCCTCCTAAAAGGAATTTGGGCCCCTTTGCACATCTAGGCTGCAAAAAAGTGTCACACATGTGGTATCGCCGTACTCATGAGAAGTAGGGCAATGTGTTTTGGGGTGTCTTTTTACATATACCCATGCTGGGTGAGAGAAATATCTCTCTATAATGACAACTTTGTATAAAAAAATGAGAAAAATTGACTTTTAGAGAGATATTTCTCTCACCCAGCATGGGTATATGTAAAAAGACACCCCAAAACACATTGCCCAACTTCTCCTGAGTACGGCGATACCACATGTGTGACACTTTTTTGCAGCCTAGGTGGGCAAAGGGGCCCACATTCCAAAGAGCACCATTAGGATTTCACAGGGCATTTTTTACACATTTTGATTTCAAACTACTTCTCACGCATTAGGGCCCCTAAAATGCCAGGGCAGTATAACTAACCCACAAGTGACCCTATTTTGGAAAGAAGACACCCCAAGGTATTTCGTGAGGGGCATAGTGAGTTCATGGAAGTTTTTATTTTTTGTCACAAGTTAGTGGAATATGAGAATTTGTAAGGAAAAAAAAATCATAATTTCCGCTAACTTGTGACAAAAAATAAAAAGTTCTATGAACTCACTATGCCCATCAGCGAATACCTTAGGGTGTCTACTTTCCAAAATGGGGTTATTTGTGGGGGTTTTCTACTGTCTGGGCATTGTAGAACCTCAGGAAACATGACAGGTGCTCAGAAAGTCAGAGCTGCTTCAAAAAGCGGAAATTCACATTTTTGTACCATAGTTTGTAAACGCTATAACTTTTACCCAAACCATTTTTTTTTTACCCAAACATTTTTTTTTTATCAAAGACATGTAGAACAATAAATTTAGAGAAAAATTTATATATAGATGTTGTTTTTTTTTGATAAATTTTACAACTGAAAGTGAAAAATGTCATTTTTTTGCAAACATTTTGTTAAATTTCGATTAATAACAAAAAAAGTAAAAATGTCAGCAGCAATGAAATACCACCAAATGAAAGCTCTATTAGTGAGAAGAAAAGGAGGTAAAATTCATTTGGGTGGTAAGTTGCATGACCGAGCAATAAACGGTGAAAGTAGTGTAGTGCAGAATTGTAAAAAGTGGTCTGGTCATTAAGGGTGTTTAAGCTAGGGGGGTTGAGGTGGTTAACTGATCACAAAATGTAATAGAGTTTCTTTTTTAATGTTGCACATGCTGTCCCATCTGAAGTTCACCCTCTATCAATTCTATGGCGGTAATTTATTACCTTCCTACTCCAGTTTACTTGTGAAAAATATCGCAAACACAGTTAGCGACTTTTTAAATGCCATTGCGACAAATGTTTGCCCATCGGGCCCTTGATAGTTATCTTCTTTAATGCCAGTTTTCAGATTAGGTGCACAGACTGCCAGCCCATGCACCTAATATATGATGAGACCTGTACCTCGCCATATGTACTGTGGTTCATTGCTGAAGTTGTCACAATGTTTACTGTGAGATGAGGTTAATGCATGCTAACTGTGCACTTTCACTAGTGCAAATGGTTATTGTGGATATAATATGCACTTATATCTCAAAAGGCTGTGTATGGGAAAGAAGTAGTTAACTGGCATCCCTTAGAGACAGCTGCCGGATGGTGGTCTGACCCCACCTTCCTGGTTAGAGAGTTGTTGGCAAGAAAGCCAAGAGAGAAGATGTGTGTTCATCCAAATCGGGCTTTGGATGAACCCAATTTGTTCATTTCTATCACTAAATTTCATTAAAATCCCTATCTCCGTACAGTGCGGTAAAAAGTATTGGCTCCGATGAGGCTGTTATAAAGATGGCTGCCGTTATTGTGAGATTTTCTCAGGCTCCTGCATGCCCATTACTGTTCATGTACAGATCATGATTGTGGTGGTCGCAACAAATGGAGGTTCAGATTTGTTATGAAATATATTTATGCATGCGCCGCTACTCCCAGCAACAGCGCATGCACAAAACTGAGAAAGTTTATAAGGTGTGTTATAGGCTGTCTGCACTCATATTCCTCGTTACTGTCATGGGTAAAAAGAGCGATTTATGATAGTCGCAAAAAGGGACGATTATTAGCAGTATTTCACATGCTGCTGTGGTGAAAGTGTATCATGAATATACAAATGCCACCACTGCGAATATGTGACGTGGAAACTGTGAAGCACCACGTGCCATTGATGTGAAAGGTAAAGGTTGGCTATGAAGGTGCACAAGGCGGACCGACACGCTACAGTGGAGCAGCTCACTGCCAAAATAAACCAGGGGGCTACCAGATATATGTCTAAGACAAGAGTTCAGGAAACCCTACTGCGTATGAGGCTCCGAAGCAAACGGATGGTCACTGCACCTCTACTAATGAAGTTGCATTGACAGAAAAGGCTTCAATTTTCACAACAGTATTGGAATTGGACCTCCGTTGATTGGCAAGGAGTTGCCATCTTTGATTATTTACATTTTTTGCTTTATTAAATTGATGGACGTTGGAATGTCAGGTGAAAAACCTTAGTGAACAAATACCCTGCAACCATTGCTGGTATAGCACAGTGATAGGCAAACTGCAGCTCTCCAGCTGTTGCAGAACTACAACTCCCAGCTTTATTTTAAAGGTATTTCAAGGATATATACTGTGGAGTTACATCACTCCAAATGAATAATTGTAAACATTTCTTTACAAATCTGAAAAAAATTATATACCGTATTTTTCGCCGTATAAGACGCACTTTTTCCCCCCCAAAAGTGGGGGGGAAATAGCAGTGCGTCTTATACGGCGAATGTAGCCGATTTTGCCTAGTTTTCAATGATACACCCGCCGCGATGCCGTGCGGCGGGTGTATCTGCTGTAAGGGAGGAGGGGCTGGGGGCCGGCATCTGCATTTATAATGACAGCGGGGCCCGTGCAGTGACTGTATTCTACTACACGGGCCCCGCTTACTGTATAATCATATCCCTAAATAGTTAATTGTTGTGTGCACTGCATGTAAAAGCACAATGAGCGATAATGATGAGCGCTGTCTATTACTTACAATTAGAAGCGCTCGCCGTTCGGAGCAGAGAGGAGGAGGCAGGCCGGGAGGACGGGCGCTGGCAGTGTGAGTCATACGTCACGCGCCTGCGCCGCCCACTTTATGAATGAAGCAGGCGGCGTGGGCGCATGACGGATGACTCACACTGCCAGCGCCCGTCCTCCCGGCCTGCCTCCTCCCTCCTCTCTGCTCCGAACGGCGAGCGCTTCTAATTGTAAGTAATAGACAGCGCTCATCATTATCGCTCATTATGCTTTTACATGCAGTGCACACAACAATTACGGTAACTATTAGGGATATGATTATACAGTAAGCGGGGCCAGTGTAGGAGAATACAGTCACTGCACGGGCCCTGCTGTCATTATAAATGCAGATGCGACCCCCACCCCCATTATAAAAGCAAATGCGACCCCCACACTTATGGAGGGGATCTGTGGATGACACATAGCATAAGATGCTATATATGTGTCATCCACAGATCCCCCCCATAACTGTCATACACAGATCCTCATAACAGTGCCATCCAGAGAGGATCCCCCATAAGTGTTACCCACAGATCCCCATAACAGTGCGTTACCCACAGATCCCCCATAACAGTGCGTCACCCACAGATCCCCCATAACAGTGCGTCACCCACAGATCCCCCATAACAGTGCGTCACCCACAGATCCCCCATAACAGTGCGTCACCCACAGATCCTCCATAACAGTGCGTCACCCACAGATCCCCCATAACAGTGCGTCACCCACAGATCCCCCATAACAGTGCGTCACCCACAGATCCCCCATAACAGTGCGTCACCCACAGATCCCCCATAACAGTGCGTCACTCACAGATCCCCCATAACAGTGCGTCACCCACAGATCCCCCATAACAGTGCGTCATCCACAGATCCCCCATAACAGTGCGTCACTCACAGATCCCCATAACAGTGCGTCATCCACAGATCCCCATAACAGTGCGTCACCCACAGATCCCCCATAACAGTGCGTCACTCACAGATCCCCATAACAGTGCGTCATCCACAGATCCCCCATAACAGTGCGTCATCCACAGATCCCCATAACAGTGCGTCACTCACAGATCCCCCAGAACAGTGCGTCACCCACAGATCCCCCAGAACAGTGCGTCACCCACAGATCCCCCATAACAACAGATCCCCCATAACAGTGTGTCATCCACAGATCCTCCATAACAGTGCATCACCCACAGACCACAATTAGTTCAAAAGCGCACCTTTTGGTTCAAAATATTTTTTTTCTTATTTTCCTCCCAAAAAACCTAGGTGCGTCTTATACGCCGGTGCGTCTTATACGGCGAAAAATACGGTACGTATATATATCCATATAAAAAAATATATAAATAATAATATTATCGTTGATACAGGAACAAACAAAATAGGACAAACAAGGACAGAATAGGGAATGAAGGGGGGAGGAGGGAAAGGAACGATAAAGGAAAAAACAGGTAAAGGAAAAATAATGGTTACCAGTCAAAATAACAATTTAGTAAACCTTTTAGAAAATGGTCAGACCTCTTGGTATGTTTAACTCTAACAAATAAACAATTAAACACAGTCCCCTAAGAACCAATTTGTTTTTTCTGGTGTCAGATATGAAGTCCATTTTTCCCATGTGTCCTCAAATCTTTGCACATTATGGGCTAAGGTCCACCTCATTCTTTCAAAGCTCTGTATTTTCTTGACCTCCAGAAACCAATCCTTCAGTGTTGGGGGTTCTTTCTGCAGCCACTTCCTCGGTATTAATATCTTGGCCGCTTTGTGTTCATTCTATGGATCCTTCTCTACACCAAGTAGGCAAGCTCCAGTTACCTGTAACAACTTAACTTACCAGGACCATGTTGAGTCACTCCCAGTCTGTCTAGCTGCTGTCTACAGGGTTACTCTGGATATTAGCTTGCGGTCATAATAATGTGACTCAACTGCATTTACTCTAACTAGGATGCATCTGCAATCCTCTGGACAGCCAGATGGCCAGGAGCACTGCTGTGATCATAGAAATAAATAATAAATTCATTCAAAAATCAGACTCTTTGATCAGCGAGGGGCCAGCCTGCTCAAGAGACTCCCATCATCTCCTTGTTTGACAGGGCTAGACATCTCGCCTGGCCCTTTAAATCTTGTTCCTGAGTAGTGGCACAAGCGCAAAGCCTCTGCTGCTACCTGAGCAGCGCAGATGATGACTGTTCATGTGCAGCTACACTTCCAAGTGTACCCAGATGTAAGTGGTGCATGCACTGCCGCATGAGCAGTAGATCTCATTAGGCTGTCCCCTCTCCTGAAATCCAAACTATGCCAACTGAATTTTCACCGGCGTATGTACAAGATTTCAGGGGCAGGCATCAGAATAATGATGGTATGTAGATATTAATGAAATACTTAATTAGGGATTATACTATATCAAGCACAGCAGTCTTTACAACAAAATTAATACCTTTGACCTTTCTTTTTCACTTGTGTGATTTAACTTTTTCATAGAGATGAGAATTCTGAATAGGTATCATATCCATTTACAAGTTCCAGTAGTGCACAGACTACCGGAGCTTACTGTATCTGGCATAGATGGATATAGCTGTGCACCACCAGATTGCCATTGACCATAATGGAATCTGTCTGGGATCCAGCTGATTTCTGGCAAAAATGCCAGCTGGGCAAAAAGTACTGCATGCAATATGGTCAACTCCAGTAGTCTGTTCTCTGCCAGAACAGACTCCTGGCATTTGTAAATGGATCTGTGAACTTAGCCTTAAAGGAGTTGTCCCACGAAAAATATTTTACAGTTTTCAAACCAGCACCTGGGTCTGAATTTTTTTGGTAATTGCACGTAATTAAAAAAATTGTATAGACACTGAGTTATTCAATAAAGTGTATCTATATAGAAGGGCTTTGATCTGCTCATTAAGAAGGCCGCACATGCTCAGTCTCATCTTTCAACTGCCTCCTGAGCTGTGATAGGGAGAACTGAGCCACGCCCCCTGAGCTGCAGCAGGAAAGACACTCCCCCTGAGCGGTCAGCTTGATATAAATGTAGCAGAGCATTGAATGGGGAGATCTCTGGATCCATGTGAGGTACAGGGCTGGTTCTAGCTTTGTTAGAAAGAGACTGTCATGGACTCAATGTAGATTTTTTTTAACATTATTCATGGGATAACCCCTTTAAAGTATAACAATCCTAGTTGGTAAACATTCAAACAGCTAAAGAATATTTGAATATGGGAAAGTCATCCTTTACACTTGATGCCATGTCGTTAGTTAAGCGAAACATAACTCACCAGCTCAAAATAGACACAAATTATCAGCTGACTCTTTCAGAAAGTTCACAGGTTACAAAGAACTGGAAACCAGTTCAGCCTAGCACTAGTCTATATTCTGCTGAAAGTCCAGGGCTGCTCACAGTCGTCCTCACATTGGCCAAGCTATGTTGTCACCTGTTGTCCCCTTGTCAACTTTACACCCATGTACAACATTTTGTCTGCAGGTAAAAGCCATATTGCATGATCCCATAAAAAGGTGTAATCTGGTATCAACATGATCCAGGTATTTGCTGTATATACAGTATATTCTTTCCAAATGCTAATGCCTCTTAAAGTATAATAATTTGCAGCTATTTCAAATGAAAATACCATCTGGAATATATTTCAAATATACCCCCACATGTCTGGAGACAGAAGGTAGAGGACTGGTTGCTATGTACATGGACAAAATGTTTGCCTTTATCTCTGTTCTACTGAATCTACAGGAACAGGGGTCATTCCAGTTTAAACTACGCAAACATTCCGAATTTCCTGTTCTCTTCCATTTAAAAAATCTTCATAGTTTTGCTTTAATCCAATCTATGGTACGATGATGTGGGTAACAATTATAACTGCACATAATAAAAGCTGCTTTAGACAGTAATGCAGGAACTTTAAAAAGAGGACCTGTCACCACAAGATGCAGTGCAATCTACAGACAGCATACAGAGCAGGAGGAGCTGAGCAGATGGATATATAGTTTTGTGGGAAAAGATTTAGTATAAGTTGTAATTTACACTTTTACAGTATACGTTACAGTATACGTCTGCTAACTTAAAACCACCCCTGTGAACAGCTCTCAGTACACACCGGAGGTGTCACCAGTGACTGACATCTATGTCTACACACTTATACAGGGAATGCTATCATCACTGATAACACCTCTCCCATGTACTGACTTAGTGACAGGTCCTCTTCCAGTTATTTTAAGTCATACCCTCCACAGGATAGGGGATAACAATTAGATTGGTGGGGGTTCTACTGCTGGGATTCCACCTGATCATGAGAACGGGGGCACCATACCCCATGGAGCTCCCCTCCTCCCCAAATGAATGGAGTGGCTGGTTGGGGAGATAGCTTGAGAACTGTACTCTGTTATCTCTGGAACGCCCATAGAAAGGAATGACGGGGGTGTGCGCATGCCCAACTAGCCACTCTGTTCATTTCATAGGACTCCATAGGATAAAGGCCCCTGTTCTCGTTATTGGTGGGGGTCCCACCGCTAATCGGTGTAGTAACCTGAATATACTAGTATATTAACGCTGATGTTTATCATATCCCTTCTATACTAATCTTGTTCCACTTTAATCTGCAGCGACACTTTGAAAAAGGCCCTAACAAGACCGAAACGCCAAGATTTTGCCTTCAAATTAATTGCTATATTTCAACTAAGCACATCCATATTTTGAATTTATGCTTCATGCACTTTATTTATTGTGTGAAATAAACTATGAACTTTGCACTTTGAACTTTATTGAGTGTGTGAAATGTATCTCCAAGTGTCGGTAGAGGCATAAGCACCTCGATATCCACAGCATCTCACGTTTACTAGGAGTGCTCATTCTTCTATTTCCTATCCTGTGTTAGCCTGTGTCGGTGCCGCTGCCCCTATCTGCAGGCACGGGCACCGGGCTCACTCTTTTTCCTCCTCCCGCCCAGCTGACAAACACGGGCAGCAACTAACTTAACTCTGCTACATATGTTCCATGCCAGAGTTTCCTTCCTGCTGGAAACTTGCATTAGTGTTGAAGCTTGCATGGGTGTGTCTCTCTTCACCTAAGAGGCAACACACACACACCCTCTGTCTCCGCAGCCAATGGCCGGATTGGAGCAGGTATTTTAAGGCACTTCCTACTACAGGATGTGGCCTGAGCAGCCTCAGTGTCTAGCCTGTCTAGTGCCTGTGCAAAGGTGTTTATCTTGTCTGCCTTCCTGAGTACCGAATCCTGCTATTGTACTCCTGGACTTTGCTTTCTGCCACCTGCCTCTGACCTCGGACATTGTTTATGGACTTTGCCTGTTTGCCGCCTGCCCCTGACCTCGGATCTTGTTTGCTGACTTCGCTTGATTGCTGCCTGTCCTGACCCGTACCTCCAGGCCTTGTACGTCCCCTTGGTGCTTGCACCGAGCACTCTGACCCCCTGGTCAGCTGCCACTGACTTGGGGAGTACTCTGGAGTGGCACCTGGCAGCTACCCTACGGCCCAAGCCTATCCCCACCATCAAGGGCTCTAGTGAATACCAGGTAGCTGCTTAGTTACGCCCCTCCGGAGCATACCCAGGCAGTGGCGCAGTGGGTCCACACCCGCTTGCATAACATCCTGAGGATAGTTCATCAATATCATTATTCCGGACAACCCCTTTAAGGGGTAAAAAAAACATTTTGGCAAACATTTAGCCTTTGAAGAGGCTGTCCAACAGTATTACTTTTTTATATATGGCTCAGAGTGGATTAAGAATAAAAAAGAAGTCAAACTCACACTCAGTTGTCCCCTGCCACTGCAGTTCTTACGATTAGTGATCCCTGCTGCTCTCTTCTTCCTGTGTGGCTTCACACACAGGAAAAGCCAGACTAGCCCCACTGAGCCAATCACTGGCAGAGGAGGTTCATTTTTGTGTAGGATTCCCCAGTTTTTAAAATGTTAAAAATCCCATAATACAGTATTAGAAAATTAACAGCAGATTTCTTCTCTTGGATCTAGTAATGAAAGTCATAGATATTCTGGGTGAATTATGCATATTTATTAATCCCCAAGTGAAGAAATATAATGTAACTGAATGATGGATCTTTGGCTTCCATGGGCTTCCCTCTCTTCATTTGGGAAAAGTTACTAACAGAACCTAGAGGGAATTACAAGTTTAAATCTATTCAGAGTGCCAGAGAGGCTTCACTTGGGGCTTCAGCATTTGGACCTCCATCAGTGAAAATCTCTGATCTGTCTTGACACATCAGACTTTTTCTGTTAAAATATTAAACTTCCTACTCTGATATTTCAACACATTTGGGACATTAAATTTACAACAATGCAGGCACTAGCTGTTTGTCATCATGTCTACAGCACTACAGGTAGAATTCAGACTGCCCTAAATATGTTTAGGCCAGTTTCTAGTCATACGTTACTGCTATTATTTCATCAGTCATTTCCTAACACTTGCTTAAAGTTTTTTTAGGACATCATCACATGAAAGGCCATCACAGGCTAATCGTCAGGGGTCAGCTATGTAGCTTCATTGGAAGTCAGCACCGTCAACATTGTAGCAGAAGAAGCTCACTTCTACACTGCTGCTTGTTAGAGATGCAGCGTCCCATTTAGGACACGTGGGAACTGCAAAATTAATGTAACCATGTTGCATGTCATTCTGCATTACATCATCTGTTGTATCCCTGTTCATAGGCTGGTTAGGTGCAATTTATACATCCCACCACTAGATGGGGTAAGCACTTAGTCCATATAAATACTTAGGTCAGGCCTAGTGTACAGAGAGACAGGTGAAGGAGAAGGTAGAGAGTAAAAAGTGGTTGTTGAGAGGAGTAGAGTCAGTTGTTAAGCTGAGACTACACACCACAGAGTAGTGGGTGAAGTCAGATGCAGCAATGAGGTAAAGCCAAGGTATGAGGGGTAGTGATGAGCGGGAGGTGTCATATTCGATTTCGTGATATTTCGCGAATATTCTATTGAATATTCGTCTTATATTCGTCGAAATCGAATATTCGTAATTATTTCATTCATCGCGATTAATATGCGATTTAATTAATTGTGCGATTTTTCTTACAGTATAAGGCAACGTTCTTATGGCTATGGCTAGGCTAATATGCGTATTTTACGAATATTCTTAATATTGCTGTAACTTCGTCTTTTAAAATATTCGTAATATTCTAAAAGACGAAGTTAGAGCAATATTAAGAATATTCGTAAAATACACATATAGACTGTAATTTAGCTAACATAGTGCTATATTCTTTTTTTTTTTAGTCTAATTTTGTTTTGCCTCTTCTGCACTTCAGTTTTGGAAAATATGTACACTATTAAAAATAAAGATTATAGTACTATATTAGCTAAATTGCAGTCTATATGTGTATTTTACGAATATTCTTAATATTGCTCTAACTTCGTCTTTTAGAATATTACGAATATTCTAAAAGACGAAGTTAGAGCAATATTAAGAATATTCGTAAAATACATATATAGACTGTAATTTAGCTAATATAGTGCTATAGTATTTTTTTTATAGTGTACATATTTTCAAAAACTGAACTTCAGAAGAGGCAAAAAAAATTTGACTTAAAAAAAAAAGATTATAGCACTATGTTAGCTAAATTACAGTCTATATGTGTATTTTACGAATATTCGTAATATTGCTCTAACTTCGTCTTTTAGAATATTCGTGATATCCTAATAAAAGAAGCTATAGCAATATTAAGAATATATTCGTTATTTTGAACAATCTTTTTTTTCGAAGTGTACTGTTATCTCACTTAATCGGCATACTGCTCTCCGACAAGCGTCCCGTCACCATGGGAACGGCTGTGAGTTATATAATATACCATCGGATCTGAGTTTTTCCTGCACTCAGATCCGATGGTATATTCTAACCCACAGTTGTTCCTATGGTGACGAGGACGCTTGTCATGGAGGAGTATGCCGAACATATGTACTAGTTGAAAAAAAAATATTCTGAATTACGATTTTTTTCTCTCGAATATTCGCTATATTGAAAGAAGTAGGGTCACGGGTGGAATCAATCGATTTATATTCGAAATCCCGATTTGTACCCGAAAATCTGAAACAACGCGATAGTATGACGTAATCACGTCACATAACCTGGTTTCGGTTTCACTTTGATTCATACTAGAGTGGAATGGAATTTGTCTTTCTTCCGAAAATAAATTCTTATCGAAAAAATGGTTCGAAAAACCTTTAATGAGGCTGAAGAAAAAATTATTTTAACTGTAAGTAATATTGTATTACAGTACTGTATTTTATTATATATTGCATGCATGCCAGAACAATGCATAAATTATTCATTTGTGGATCGACAGTTGCAAAATATTCGTATATGCCAATAAGAACTACATTGATTATTTTTTTATTTATTTCCCCCCCCAATAAGGGTCCATTCACACGTCCGTGGTGTGTTGCGTACCCGCAAATTGCGGATCCGTAACACACCCGGCCAGCACCCGCTATAGAAATGCCTATTCTTGTCCGCAGCTGCGGACAAGAATAGGACATGTTCTATCTTTTGCGGAGCTGCGGACCGGGTGCGGACCATTTTGCGGACGTGTGAATGGACCCTAGTAGATATTACAGATTGATGCACTAAGGGTACTTTCACACTTGCGGCAGTGTGATCCGGCGGGCAGTTCCGTCGTCGGAACTGCCCGCCGGATCCGCCGATCTGCCGCTGACTGAAAGCATTTGTGAGACGGATCCGGATGCGGATCCGTCTCACAAATGCATTGCAAGGACGGATCTGTTTCTCCGCTTGTCATGCGGACCGACGGATCCGTCTTGTACATTTTTTCACATTTTTACCGATCTGCGCATGCCGGAACGACGGATCCGGCATTCCAGTATTCCGAATGCCGGATTGATCCGGCGCTAATACATTCCTATGGGAAAAAATGCCGGATCCGGCGTTCAGGCAAGTCTTCAGTTTTTTTCGCCGGAGAGAAAACCGTAGCATGCTGCGGTTTTCTCTTTTGCCTGATCAGTCAAAACGACTGAACTGAAGACATCCTGATGCAAACTGAACGGATTAGGGCTCTTTCACACTTGCGTTGTCCGGATCCGTCGTGTACTCCATTTGCCGGAATTACACGCCGGATCCGGAAAAACGCAAGTGAACTGAAAGCATTTGAAGACGGATCCGTCTTCAAAATGCATTCAGTGTTACTATGGCAGCCAGGACGCTATTAAAGTCCTGGTTGCCATAGTGGGAGCGGGGGAGCGGTATACTTACCGTCCGTGCAGCTCCCGGGCGCTCCAGAATAACGTCAGAGCGCCCCATGCGCATGGATGACGTGATCCATGCGATCACGTCATCCATGTGCGTGGGGCGCCCTGACGTCACTCTGGAGCGCCCCGGGAGCCGCACGGACGGTAAGTATACTGCTGCCCCGCTCCCCACTACACTTTACCATGGCTGCCAGGACTTTAGCGTCCTGGCAGCCATGGTAACCATTCAGAGAAAGCTAAACGTCGGATCCGGTAATGCGCCGAAACGACGTTTAGCTTAAGGCCGTATCCGGATTAATGCCTTTCAATGGGCATTAATTCCGGATCCGGCCTTGCGGCAAGTGTTCAGGATTTTTGGCCGGAGCAAAAAGCGCAGCATGCTGCAGTATTTTCTCCAGCCAAAAAAACGTTCCGGTCCTGAACTGAAGACATCCTGATGCATCCTGAACGGATTTCACTCCATTCAGAATGCATGGGGATAATCCTGATCAGGATTCTTCCGGCATAGAGCCCCGACGACGGAACTCTATGCCGGAACAGAACAACGCAAGTGTGAAAGAGCCCTTACTCTCCATTCAGAATGCAAGGGGATAAAACTGATCAGTTCTTTTCCGGGATAGAGCCCCTGTGACGGAACTCTATGCCGGAAAAGAAAAACGCAAGTGTGAAAGTAGCCTAAGTATTCTTGTTACTTCGCAGCACCATGTCAGTAGCATGTATGCATGGACAACAGATAAATATCTATCACATGAACATAGCACGTCCGTTTTCCTGCCATACAATATATGCCACACACTATATACCATACACACAATATATATATAGATAGATAGATAGATAGATTGAATTTTATGTCCATGAGTTTTTTTTGTTGGACCAACAGTATTTGCTTGTTTATTTAGCGTTACCCAGGGTGCACCACAGAGATGCAAAACAACTTTACACCCCATACCGTACCGTCACTTACTAGACAGGTATATCGCAGCTTAGCTGGCTAATATCTGATTGCTCAGACCCCACACACATACAATTGCAATACAATCTGATCTTATAACCGTAACATTAAATCTAATATTTCCCCTTCAAAGGAGTAACTTCATTTTTGCGTATTTGTTGAGGATATTTTTTTTTTAATTTTGTATAATAAAACAATGGGGATTATATGCTTTCATCTTTATCCTTCAGCGCTTTCTGGAGTGGGGCTATCATCTCACCCAGAAACACAAAGAAAAAGAGGTGATAATAACATCTGTCCGGACTGAGCTTTATCTCAAACATGGGAAAAAGTACAAGAAGGAAGCCATCCAGAAGAAATTTTGCGACCTAAAGCGCCTTCACCCTGAACTTGTGAAAGAATATAGTCGTCGATTACGCCCAGGTACAATGCTTACATGAATTTTGTATCTCTCTCTACAACACTCAGTAATGTATACATTCAGTAATGCTGCTAATCTGTACAGATGTAGTATGGTTAACACACAACCTCTCAAATTTATTAATTCATCCCGTAATCTTGAAACAAAAGCCATTTTAAAAAATAGCGTAACACATTTAATTGCATTAAGTTTACATAACACGTCTCATAAAGCATGTGTGTTAAAGGGGTTGTCCGGGATTAGGGACCATTGTTTAATAGCGTTGCACATACACACACTTTACATACACCCATGTCCTACCTTTTCAGCATGTTTCTAAGTACCCTTTTTACCCAAAACCTTTATGGCAGGAAGTAACTGATTTCTTTCAGTCAGTGACGTACCGGGTCCCTTGCAGAGGAGGAAAGCTTCCTCTTCCGCTGCTCAGGGAGCCCGGTGACGTCACTGACAGCCTAATTAATTATTCAAAAGTCTAGGAGGGGCAGTAACTCTCCTGGCCAAGATTGCGCTAAGCTCCGCCCCTCCAGTCCGGTGACGTCAAAGTGAAATAAAGTGCCTCCCCTAAAATGCTCCACTCCTTTCTGCCCCCATTGTCCCATATATAACAAATGCGCCCCCCCCCCCCATGCGTCCGCTCCTTGTGGTGCAGATATTGATGGCAGCGGCTCAGGAACGGAGCCGCTGCCATCAGCAGAGAGCGTTAGCTGTAACTGTAACAGCTAACACTCTGTAACAGGTGCGCGGCATCCAGATCCATGTGGTTGAGAAGGAGGGAGCGCCCTCTCTCTACCATCGCGCCCCTGCTGCTGCGATTGCAGCAGCCAATCGTTGCCATGGCAACCGGACGCCTAACAAAGGCGTCCTGGTTGCTATGGACCTAAGGCTAATCAGACCCTGAGGTCTGATTAGCCTTAGTCAGGGCTCCAGATGGCGACCAAAATGCGCCACCAATGAAGAAAACTGACCTGTAATACAAATACAGGAGGCGGGTGCCAGAATCAAATAGCCGGCACCCGACCTCTGTGACAGGGAGCTGCGACCAGCTGCAGTTGAGTTAACCCTTCAGGTGCGGTACCTGAGGGGTTAACTGTCGCTGATTGCAGCTCCCTGTCACAGAGGTCGGGTGTCGGCTATTTGATTCCGGCACCGCCTCCTGTATTTGTATAAGAAACATTGGTGGCACAGTGCGCCCCCCCCCCCCCTCCCCCAGTATAATAAACATCGGTGGCGCAGTGGGAAGTGCCAATGAGGGTTAAAAATAATTTTAAAAAATTAACTCACCTCCTCCAGCTGATCTGTAGCTGCCGGTCTCCTGTGCTTTCTTCAGGACCTGTGGTGACGTCACTGAGCTCATCACATGGTCCATTACCATGGTGATGGATCATGTGATGTATCATGTGATGAGCACAGTGATGTCACCACAGGTCCTTTGACAGGTCCCGAAGAAAGAACAGGAGACGATCAATTGGAGGAGGTGAGTTAATTTTTTTATTTATTTTTTAACCCTCATTGGCACTGCTCACTGTGCCACCAATGTTTATTATATTGGGGGGGGGGGCGCACTGCGCCACCAATGTTTATTATATTGAGGGGGGCGCACTGCGCCACCAATGCTTATTATATTGAGGGGGGCGCACTGCGCCACCAATGTTTATTATATTGAGGGGGGCGCACTGCGCCACCAATGCTTATTATATTGAGGGGGGCGCACTGCGCCACCAATGTTTATTATATTGAGGGGGGGCGCACTGCGCCACCAATGTTTATTATATTGAGGGGGGTGCACTGCGCCACCAATGCTTATTATATTGAGGGGGGCGCACTGCGCCACCAATGTTTATTATATTGAGGGGGGGCGCACTGCACCACCAATGTCTATTATATTGAGGGGGGCGCACTGCGCCACCAATGTTTATTATATTGGGGGGGCGCACTGCGCCACCAATGTTTATTATATTGAGGGGGGGCGCACTGCGCCACCAATGTTTATTATATTGAGGGGGGCGCACTGCGCCACCAATGCTTATTATATTGAGGGGGGCGCACTGCGCCACCAATGTTTATTATATTGAGGGGGGGCGCACTGCGCCACCAATGTTTATTATATTGAGGGGGGCGCACTGCGCCACCAATGCTTATTATATTGAGGGGGGCGCACTGCGCCACCAATGTTTATTATATTGAGGGGGGGCGCACTGCACCACCAATGTTTATTATATTGAGGGGGGGTGCACTGCGCCACTAATGTTTATTGTATTGAGGGGGGGCGCACTGCGCCACCAATGTTTATTATATTGAGGGGGGCCGCACTGCGCCACTAATGTTTATTATATTGAGGGGGGGCGCACTGCGCCACCAATGCTTATTATATTGAGGGGGGCGCACTGCGCCACTAATGTTTATTATATTGAGGGGGGGCGCACTGCGCCACCAATGTTTATTATATTGACCTTCTACCATGCATTCTGTATTCAGAATGCTATTATTTTCCCTTATAACCATGTTATAAGGGAAAATAATACAGTGAATAGACTTTCATCCTAGCAACCATGCGTGAAAAATCGCACCGCGTCCACACTTGCTTGCGATTTTCACGCAGCCCTATTAACTTCTATGGGGCCTGTGTTGCGTGAAAAACGCACAATATAGAGCATGCTTCGATTTTCACGCAACGCACTAGTGATGTGTGAAAATCACCGCTCATGTGCAGAGCCCCATAGAAGTGAATGGGTCCGGATTTAGTGCGGGTGCATTCCGGTATTTTGAATGCGTGGCCCTTATAGTGTGACGCTGTCAGCGATGTTTATGGATAGATGTGGGAGCGTGGCCCTTATAGTGTGACGCTGTCAGCGATGTTTATGGATAGATGCGGGAGCGTGGCCCTTATAGTGGGACGCTGTCAGCGATGTTTATGGATAGATGCGTGAGCGTGGCCCTTATAGTGGGACGCTGTCAGCGATGTTTATGGATAGATGCGTGAGCGTGGCCCTTATACAGTAGTGGGACGCTGTCAGCGATGTTTATGGATAGATGTGTGAGCGTGGCCCTTATAGTGGGACGCTGTCAGCGATGTTTATGGATAGATGTGTGAGCGTGGCCCTTATAGTAGGGACGCTGTCAGCGATGTTTATGGATAGATGTGGGAGCGTGGCCCTTATAGTGGGACGCTGTCAGCGATGTTTATGGATAGATGTGGGAGCGTGGCCCTTATAGTGGGACGCTGTCAGCGATGTTTATGGATAGATGTGGGAGCATGGCTTTTATAGTGGGACGCTGTCAGCGATGTTTATGGATAGATGTGGGAGCGTGGCCCTTATAGTGTGACGCTGTCAGCGATGTTTATCGATAGATGTGGGAGCGTGGCCCTTATAGTGGGACGCTGTCAGCGATGTTTATGGATAGATGTGGGAGCGTGGCCCTTATAGTGTGACGCTGTCAGCGATGTTTATGGATAGATGTGGGAGCGTGGCCCTTATAGTGGGACGCTGTCAGCGATGTTTATGGATAGATGTGGGAGCATGGCCTTTATAGTGGGACGCTGTCAGCGATGTTTATGGATAGATGTGGGAGCGTGCCCTTTATAGTGGGATGCTGTCAGCGATGTTTATGGATAGATGTGGGAGCGTGGCCCTTATAGTGGGATGCTGTCAGCGATGTTTATGGATAGATGTGGGAGCGTGGCCCTTATAGTGGGATGCTGTCAGCGATGTTTATGGATAGATGTGGGAGCGTGGCCTTTATAGTTTGTTGCAGTCTGCTATCCCTAAGGTTGTATACCATGAGTAACTAGCACAAGCATAAAACTAAAAATGATCTACTATTGTGGAAAGATGGAGCTGCTCCCTGTGTGTTAGTTCACTGTCTGCAAACACTGAGCACATGAAGTGCAAGAGACAGAGCAAGGAGGAGTTTATGTAAAAGGTGGGCGGATCTATGGAGGAGGCTGAATATGTATGAGGGGGGCGGGTGCAGGGAGGTGATCTTACACTGTAGAAACCAGGAGCTGCTGATCTGCACTGGGAGCCACAATGCACTGCAGCAGGAAGTGATGGCATACATAAACAGATATGTACACAGTCTGCTGGGGACTGTAGGAGCCATGCAGCAGTGCAAAAGCCACCTAAAAACATCTTAGGAAGATAGATTTGGCTACTAACAGTGAGTAAGCAGTTAAAAAAAAAATATGTTGATCCCGGACAACCCCTTTAACTCTACTACATCCGTATTTCATCCCTTTTCAAATGATTACTTAATACCCGGTGTGACATGTACAAAATCTTCCGGTTACATAATACATCTCTACCTCGCTGAGATTGTATATATATTGTTATACCAGCACGGTACTGATGTATGATGTCACCGGATGATTTCATACATTTCACACACATACATATATATATAGGTATTTTTGTTTATATCTACATAAACTGCAAACATGATTCAGGTCAAAGTCCCCGACCATTACATACATCCCCCCTACAATTTGCATGGGATTCAAGAATATATATATATATATATATATACAGTCATGTGAAAAAATTAGGACACCCTTTGAAAGCATGTGGTTTTTTGTAACATTTTTAATAAAAGGTTATTTCATCTCCGTTTCAACAATACAGAGAGATTAAAGTAATCCAACTAAACAAAGAAAACTGAAGAAAAGTCTTTTCAAGATCTTCTGTAAATGTCATTCTACAAAAATGCCTATTCTAACTGAGGAAAAAGATAGGACACCCTCACATGTATTCCCTCTTAAATTGGCTCAGATCTCACACAGGTATATCACACCAGGTGCACATAATTAGTAGATCGTTACTCTGCATGTTGAATGAGGCTTGCCCTATTTAAACCTCAGACATTTAGTTTGGTGTGCTCCTGACTGTTGAAGTGAGAGTGAGCACCATGGTGAGAGCAAAAGAGCTGTCAGAGGACTTCAGAAAAAAGATTGTAGCAGCCTATGAGTCTGGGAAGGGATTTAAAAAGATCTCAAAAGATTTTGAAATCAGCCATTCCACTGTCCGGAAGATAGTCTACAAGTGGAGGGCTTTCAAAACAACTGCCAACATGCCCAGGACTGGTCGCCCCAGCAAGTTCACCCCAAGAGCAGACCGCAAGATGCTAAAAGAGGTCTCCAAAAACCCTAAAGTGTCATCTCGAGAACTACAGCAGGCTCTGGCTACTGTTGATGTAGAAGTACATGCCTCTACAATCAGAAAGAGACTGTACAAGTTTAACTTGCATGGGAGGTGTGCAAGGAGGAAACCTTTGCTTTCCAAGAGAAACATCGAGGCCAGACTGACATTTGCCAGAGATAAAGTTGACAAAGACCAGGACTTCTGGAATAATGTTCTTTGGACAGATGAGTCCAAAATTGAATTATTTGGACACAACAGCAGAGGACATGTTTGGCGTAAACCAAACACAGCATTCCAAGAAAAGAACCTCATACCAACTGTGAAGCATGGAGGTGGAAGTGTCATGGTTTGGGGCTGCTTTGCTGCAGCAGGACCTGGTCAGCTCACCATCATAGAATCCACGATGAATTCTACTGTGTATCAGAAGGTGCTTGAAGAACATGTGAGACCATCAGTTAGAAAATTAAAGCTGAAGCGGAACTGGACCATGCAACATGACAATGACCCAAAACATACTAGTAAATCAACCAAAGATTGGCTGAAAAAGAAGAAATGGAGAGTCCTGGAATGGCCAAGTCAAAGTCCAGATTTGAATCCCATTGAGATGCTGTGGGGTGACTTGAAAAGGGCTGTACGTGCAAGAAACCCCTCAAACATCTCACAGCTGAAAAAGTTCTGCATTGAGGAGTGGGGTAAAATTTCCTCAGACCGATGTCGAAGACTGGTAGATGGCTACAAGAACCGTCTCACTGCAGTTATTTCAGCCAAAGGAGGTAACACTCGCTGTTAGGGGCAAGGGTGTCCTATCTTTTTCCTCAGTTAGAATAGGCATTTTTGTAGAATGACATTTACAGAAGATCTTGAAAAGACTTTTCTTCAGTTTTCTTTGTTTAGTCGGATTACTTTAATCTCTCTGTATTGTTGAAACGGAGATGAAATAACCTTTTATTAAAAATGTTACAAAAAACCACATGCTTTCAAAGGGTGTCCTAATTTTTTCACATGACTGTATATACGTATGTATGTATTTATGCATGTTCCTCAAAAACGCAACAATCGATTTCAATGATTCTTGGTATACGTATCCCTTGCTACCTGGAATGAAATCTTGCGGGGATCTCAGCTCTCTAGGACGTACCGTTCATGAGATATATAAAAAAAATGAACTGCATTAGCCAATACAAGCCTGCCAGCCTTTCACTTAAAGGGAACCTGTCATGTGGATATTTGAATATAATCTAACTAATTATATACAATCATTAACTACTAAAAAGTGCCTTAGATGTATTCACTTACTGGTGTGACAGATGGTTACCTCATAATATACACACAAAGATGCCGCATGCTAATGAGCTGATTCGAGTCCAGCGTGATGTCAGTGAGTCCAGCGTATATTTAATTCAGAGCTATAGCCACTCCCCTGCCCACCTGCTGCTGATTCATATGGAAACAAACTGTCATTCAGCAGCAGGTGGGCGGGGAGAGTCAGGAGCTCATTAATATTCATGACTCATCATTATCAGCTGGAGCTTTTCAATACAAGATGTTGGCAGATTGACTGGGTCAATTAAAGAAAGTGACCCAGCATTTTGCTAAGCGAATCAGTCACTTATTTATGTTGCCCTTAGTTAGGACACCATAAAACTGGTGACAGGTTCCCTTTAAATCCTAACTGCAAACTGACGGGCGCTGTGGAGTTCACAGTTAAAGGGCCGGTCACCGTGAAACTCACTTTTAAAGGGCCGGTCACCGTGAAAATCACTGTTAAAGGGCCGGTCACCGTCAGTCACTGTTAAAGGGGCGGTCACCATGAAACTCACTTTTAAAGGGCCGGTCACTGTGAAACTCACTTTTAAAGGGCTGGTCACCGTGAAAATCACTGTTAAAGGGCCGGTCAACGTGAAAATCACTGTTAAAGGGGCGGTCACCGTGAAACTCAACATTAAAGGGCTGGTCACTGTGAAAGTCACTGTTATTTAATATAAAATTGCTATGAATAAATACCCAAGCAACGCCGGGTCGTTCACTAGTATATATATATTGTAAGGATTCACAAATGGTAGCCTTCAGATAAATACACAGAAGCATTTTTCCATGGAAATCTTAAAATAACAAGTGTCCTTTATTGTTGGCACACAAACAATCAACAGGTAGCATTAATAGGCTTACTCCAGCCGACACTTAAAGAAAAAAACAATTACACAAGTAAGGCACAGTACCGTAAATCCCACAGAGTATCTTGCATTGTCCTCTTTATCCAAGCAGAGACCCTCTGGTCTTTCACTCAGTTCCAAACACAAACACCCAGCCATCCAGAGCTCCACCGTCAGCCATGTAATCATCCCCACCTGACCCTTCTTACTGACTTTTGTAAGCCATTCAAAACCTGGCCTGGATTGTGTGGAGTAGTCACCCGCCCAACTCTCTGACTGCTCCCAATAAGAGCCATCCCGTATTAGCTTTTCACAGCTATGCTAACTACCAAAGTGTCAGTCAGCAACTGCTGTGGACATATGCACTAGTGGCTCCTACTTCACCGAGGCCAAGATCCTCGGTGACACATATCTTCCATCTATTATAGTCCTTTGTGCCTTTCTACTATATATATATATATATATATATATATGTGTGTGTGTGTGTATATGTATATATATATATACACACACACACCTCACCCAGTAAATTAACCTCATAAACTACAAATTAAGTGCTATATGAAAGGTAAGATTGTATTAAAAATGCGGCTGGGCAGACAGTATAACGATGACAGCCCAAAAAATTATTATACCCAACATAATACCATCAAATAACCCCTGATACCTCATCCTACCTTTTAAGTTAGGACAGTTTTACCCATCTGTAAAACTGGTTTTGGCATGTTATATAACACCAAAATGAGGCAAATCCACCGTGTGGATAATCAGAATCCCATGCAGATCCCCCCATATAGGATTTTTTTTTTATATTTACCTTTGTTATGATTTATGAGTTGTTTGTCTAAATTCTTAACATTCTGTGATTACTGGGGTTCCTGTTCCTTCTGTGAGACACAGAAAATCAAAGAAGGTGGTCGCAACGGGTGTGGAGGAAGAGTCGACTGAGCAGGCAGAGGAGGAGCAGCCTGGACCATCGCAGCTAGAGGATTGCTCCCCCCACCTCCAGAAGAGGGGGACAAGGAGGTCTACACCCCCAACCAGGAGGGTAAATATGTGCACACAGCTATATAATTAAATATCCATACTATGTTTATAACAAAAAGGTCCTAAATTGATATAAATTTGAGAAAAGTAGATAAATAAATCCTCGGTGACACATATCTTCCATCTATTATAGTCCCTTGTGCCTTTCTACAAATATATATATATATATATATATATATATATATATTTATTAATATACACACACACACACACACCCCACCCAGTAAATTAACCTCATAAACCACAAATTAAATGCTATCTGAAAGGTAATATTGTAATAGAGGTAAGGGAGATCAGGATGTTAGTGGAGTAAAATGAGGATTTTACATGACAGACTCCCTTTAACTGCTGAATAGAACAGCGCTAAACAGTGCCTAAATAGCATATAGAAATCTAGTCATCTCGCCACCTATCTGCAAGCGACTTTACCCCTCCTTCTATTAATAAAGTGACCATGACAACTAAATCAACAGTGAGTGAAGACGGACAGCAGATATTTAAAATGCGGCTGTGCAGACAGTATAACGATGACAGCCCAAAAATGTAATATAACCAACATAATACCATCAAATAACCTCTGTTACGTCATACTACTTTTTAACTTAGTCCAGTTTTACCCATCTGTAACACTTGTTTTGTCATGTAATATAAACCCATAATGAGGCAAATCCACCGTGTGGATAATCAGAATCCCATGCAGATCCCTCCATATAGGATATTTTTTTATTTTATTTACCTTTGTTATGATTTATGAGTTGATTGTCTAAATTCTTAACATTCTGTGATTACAGGTGTTCCCGTTCCTCCTGTACAACAAACAGGTGAGGAGGAAGAGTCGGCGGAGCAGGCAGAGGAGGAGCAGCCTGGACCATCAGAACAAGGGGATTCCTCCCCCCCACCTCCAGAAGAGGGGGACAAGGAGGTCTACACCCCCATCAGGAGGGTAAATATGTGCACACAGCTATATAATTAAATATCCATACGATGTTTATAACAAAAAGGGCCTAAAATGATTTAAAAAAGCGAAAAGTAGAGAAATATATATATTTTTTTAAAGCAAAATAAATCTGTAATCTACATTAAAACCATAAAGTATCCAACTAATTCACATTAAGGGTCCATTCACACGTCCGTTTTTTCTTTCCTGATCTGTTCCGTTTTTTCAGGAACAGATCAGGACCAGATCTGGACCCATTCATTTTCAATGGGTCCTGGAAAAAATCGGACAGCACAATGTGTGCTGTCCGTTTCCGTTGTTCCGTTCCGCATGTCCGTTTAAATATAAAACATGTCCTATTCTTGTCCTGAAAAATCGGATCCTGGTACAATACAAAGTCAATGGATCCGCAAAAAACGGATGACATTCGGATGTCATTCCGTATGTCATCCGTTTTTTGCGGATTCCGTTCCTGGAAACACATAACAATTTTATTTATTTTTTTTATTTTTTATTTTTTTTCAATTTTTTTTCAAAGAAATCCAAACAACTTTATTTGATTATTGAAATGTATACATGTTCCCGTTTTTTGCGGATCCGCAAAAAACGGATGACATACGGATGACATACGGAAACATTTTCAGGAACAACGGATCCGCAAAAAACGGACCGTTTTTCAGGATGAAAAAAAACAGGACGTGTGAATGGACCCTAAACATTACATAACTATAACCAAGTAATTCTGTGCTGTTTTTAATAAATACAAAATAAGAGTTGTGGTGGCTTGATACATTTTAATGGCCATAAAATAATAATTAATATGTCATAGCGAGCTTCCAAGAACTCACCAGTCCCTTCATCTGTCGTATATACAATAAAAAGGGAGACATGGCGGAATGAATGGGCATTTGAAATATAAGATACAAACATATCAAAGACCATCATAATAAGTCCGTTATTATCCTACAGATAAGGGGCTGAGTACGTATTATTGTCTTTAAATTTATGGCATCTCAGAGACCTGGTGCCACGACTATGTCTATAGAAGACTATTTAGATTTTGTAGTGTGTCCAAAATCCCTTTCAACAAATTTTTGTCCTCAATTTGCATTCTAAAAATCTTATAGCTCTTTTGTATTGGAAGTTATATTTTAAGATGAGAACTTTAATGTGTTATTCATATTGACCATGGCCAACAGAAATGCTTAGCAACACGAAAGTGTAGATTGTTCTTTCATCTCAAAGAAACCAACTAAATACTATTATACTGTAATGAACTTGCATTAATTAACCCACTAAATAACATTATACTATATTGAAATACTAAATAAACAACTATATAATTTTCAAAACTGTAATTAAAAATAATTTGGTTCTGTAAATGGACAGTACTGTAACAAAAACTCCACACAAACCACTAACTGACTTCATCATAATTGTCATAAAGTCATTGTAATTATTATTTTTTTTATCCTAACAGTTATTAGAAAACTTAAAAGGAGGCTCCTTGCGCATCGGAAATCAGAAGCCAAGGCAATGCTGGCTATAAAAGGCGAGAAAAAAAAAAATAGGGCTACTTCAGGGTCGCTTACAGAGGCATCAGCGTCAGCTGGATGATGCATACAAGAAGCTAGAGGAGCAGAGGAAGATCCATAATGAAGAGCTCCTGGAGATCCAGAAAGAACTCCAAAGTTTGCCTTAGATTTTTTTTTTATATTTTACATACTTTCTATTTGTAAATAAATATTATATTACGTTTAATCATTAGCTTTCGTATGTTTGATATTGTTATTTAATACATAAACTAGCTGTGGACCCCGCGTTGCTCAGGTATTTATTTATTGCAAATATATATTAAATACCAGTAACTTTTGCAATGGTCGCCCCTTTAACAGTAAATTTCACGGTGACCGGCCCTTTAACTGTGAACTCCACAGCGCCGTCAGTTGGCATTTAGGATTTAAGTTAAAGGCTGGAGGCAGGCTTGTATTGGCTAATGCAGGTGATATTTTGGGACTATCTCGGGAACGGTACGTCCTAGAGAGCTGAGACCCCCGCATCATTTCTTTCCAGGTAGCAAGGGATGTTTATACCAAATCTCATTGAATTTGATGGTTGTGTTTTTGAGTTTTTGCGGCACATACACACACACATACATCCTTTTTTATATATAGATTTAAATTTATCAGGTTGCAGGAAGGCCCCTTGAGTCCTAGTGCAAAGTCATATGGATCAGGACAGACAGCAGCAGCAAGTTAAGGTAACAGTGGTGGGTACGGTCTACACTAAACTCAATATGATCAGGACAGACAGAAATTATGCTAACACAGAACAATATGAAAGAATGCAGTCAGACATTAGAACAGAACAAAATAAATATTTATTAACAAAATAACAAACATGCCTCTATGGCAACTTTTTAACTTTGTTATAAAGCATTAACATATCCCTCTTTTGTTTAAGGTGCTGTTTCTTAAACTTGGCCATCAGCCTCTGCATTTGGCGCATGCCGGCATTCTGTTCCCGCTAATTATGTTCCTTTTTTTTCTAAAAAACAGCAGTACTGTTAGGATTAGAAAATAAAATTATATTACTTGCAATTCAGATTACGTGGTATCGATATAGAATTATTTTTTTATGTGCACATATTTACCCTCTTGGCGGGGGTTGGTTACAACATCCTCTGGAGTGGTGGGGGGTTCTTGTGGAGGCTGGGAGGGTCCAGCGTCTTCCACTTCCACCTCTTCTCCCACATCAGGTCTGTCAGTCACCTCATCCTGAAGCTCATGGGAGGGTCCTGGCTCATGAGCTTTCATAGGAGCCATCATATTGCCATCAGGTGGTGGAGGGGCCGCTACATCCTCTGAGGGTCCTGTCTGCTCTGTGGAATCCTCCTCATCTGTGGTGGAGACCTCCATCACCACCACATTCAGCGGATATTTTTTCTGTTTTCGCGGTCGTCTCCTCTTTATGGTAGGAACAGGAACACCTGTAATCACAGAATATTACGAATTTTGATAATGAAATCATAAATCACAACAAAGTTAAAGATCCAGAAATTCATATACTGTATGGAGGGATCTGCATGGGATTATGATAAACCACAAAGTGTATTTGACTCTTTTTGGCGTTATCTAACATTTTAAAACCAGTGTTCCAGATTTGTTAAACTAGCCAAATTTACAAGGTAGGATGAGGTAACACTGTATTTATTAGGAAGGTGTCCTTTACGGTATTGCGGCTGGGTTATTCACTTTAAATCAAAACATGCAAATGTTCGGAAATTAGATAAGAGGTTACTGGATGTTATAAAAGGTGGAGAAAGGAATCGATTTTAATATGCTATTTAAGCAGAATTTATCGTTGGTATATTCAGTGTTAAAAAGCAGTCTTTCATTTAAAATCATCATTTTAGAACTAAAAGATAAAGATCTACCTTAAGCTTGCATTTCATTAGTGGTTGTAGCAGACTGCGTTTCAACTACAGTGGATGTTTCATATGTACTGTTGAATGGATTTACAATGTTAGGTTTAATTACCTAATTAGTATGTAACCTGCTTAGCATTCGTCTGGTTGTGCGGTAGAAACATAATGACTACAATGGATGTCTGAAATGGATTGTTGATTATTAAATTACTTCGCAGACTGAGGGGAGGGGATTTGTGTGGCCTGTAACCAGTCTGTGATTAAACAATGGATAATTTTCTGTATGTGTTTGCCTTGCATGGTAGAGGGGCATAAAAGTAGGGGATGTGGCATTAAACATAGTCCTGCTTTCAAGTGGTCTTAAACTTTTGATCAGGACCGTATATATATATATATATATATATAATCTATAATCCCATGCAAATTACGTGGGGGATGTATGAAATGGACGGGGCCTTTCAAATAAATACTGAATGATGCTTGCATTTTATGTATATATAAACATAAAGACATATATATGTGTGTGTGTGTCTGTGAAACGTATCAAATCATCTGGTGAGATCATACATCTGTACTGCGCTGTGTGTATAACTATATATATATATATATATATATATATATACACACACACACACACACAATCTCAGCGAGGTAGAGATGTAAGCGTCACACCGGGTATTAAGTAATCATTTTTAAAGGGATGAAATACGGATGTAGTAGATTTAACACAGATCCTTTAGGAGACGTGTTATTTAAACAAAATGCAATTAAATGCGTTACACTATTTTTTAACAAAGGCTTTTGTTTCTAGATAACGCAATGAGTTAAGAGGTTGTGTGTTATCCCAACTACATCTGTACAGATTAGCAGCATAACTGAATACATTACATAGTGTTGTAAAGAGAGATACAAAAGTCATGTAAATATTGTACCTGGACATAATCGTTCGCTCATCTCCTTTACAAGTTTGGGCCTAAACCTCTTCAGATCGCACCACATCTTTTGCAGTTCCACATATTTGTGCCACAAAGAAAACTTCATAAATAACTCCGCACGTAGAGACCTTAGAATGGCGTGCTTCTCCGCTCTCTTCTTGGTTAGGGCGTATCCCCTCACCAACAAACGCTGCAAGCATATAATTCAATTTTTTTACATTCAATTTTTTTTTAAATATGTCCTCAACAAACCTGCAAAAAGCAGTTATGTCTTTAAAGGGGAAATATTAGATTGAATGTTAACGTTATAAGATCGGATTGTAATGCGATTCTATGTGTGTGGGGTCTGAGGGAGCAATCGGATATTGGCCGGCTAAGCTGCGATGTACTTGTCTAGTGAAGTGACGGTACGGTATTGGGTGTACAGCTGGTTTGCATCACCGTGGTGCACCCTGGGTAACGCTAAATGAAACAGCAAATACGGTGAGACAAAGAAAGCTCATGTACATAAAATATAATCTATATATATATATTGTGTGTGTATGGTATATTGTGTATGGTACCATATATAGTGTGTGGTATATATTGAGTGACAGGAAAATGGACGTGCTATGTGCTGTGAATGTGATATAAATGTATCTGTTGTCCATACATACAGGCTACAAACATAGTGCTGTGAAGTAACAAGAATACTTATAGGAGTGCACAAATCTGTATTATCTATTTTTACCTTAAAAAAATAAAAATAAAAAAATCATAAGAAACAAAATCGTATTCATATTGAAAATATTCGAATTTACAAATATTTCGCTAGACTCGATCAACTTATAATAATCATTCTAACATGCATGCGAAAGTACTGTGATATTACTTACAGCTACGATTATTTCATCCTCGGCTTTTACAAAGCAATGTCTTAGGATCTTTGCGGAGCACATTGTACTTGAGTGTCTGCGAGTGTCTGGAGTGGAGAGTCCAGTGAAAACAATTTATAGTCGCGATCTACATAAGGTGAGTCACCTCAGGTGACGTACTAGTGATGTCATGCGGTCGGGCACACGTATTAAACATTACGATTTTTCGGTTGTAATATTCGTGAACTCGAATATTATAACCAAGATTATTGGTTTAGAATAGAATAGGACGAATATTCTAAAAAACTTAATTACTATATACGAATATAAGGAACAATAACAACGTGTGAGACAAATCCTGATGCAGTGGTATAAAATAAGTGATTTTTTGACTGAGTAGAATAAAAATTAATGAAAGGGTTAAAGACTATAAAATGCCGGACTCCTTACATATCTATTTGCCAGAGAAGAAGTTAGGCAGAAGGTGATGGTGCTATGAATGGTGAAACGTCATAGTAGTATTCTGTTATGGTGTGGTTTAAATAGGAAGAAGGCCATGTGACCTTAGGACCTATATTCTATCTTGGCTCGGTCCACTTATGGAATATAACTAAGTGGATTACTAGGTGTTCCAAGCTGGCACACACATGCCTCCTCTCTACCCCTTACTCACTTAATGTGTAGGTTACAGTGTTTCAGAGATACAATATTAGGATTTTTATTTTTATGCAGATCAGGCAGTTGGAGCACCCAAGGGGCTGGCATAGGTCTTTGAGCACTGCTACAGCTATGCACTTAGTGCTGTCTTCATAGTCCTGTCTTCTTGTGTGTGCACTGGGACTCACTAATAATCATTGATGGTCCAGCATAAAAATGTTATATGAAGTAATTGGTGTTTTAGTAAAATCACCCATTCCCCTAGAAATGCATTATTTTGATAATATGTTGTGGCTTATATTTAGGCAATTATTGGTGGCAGCAAAGCCTCTGCAGAAGGGAGGAAGCACTGTGCAGGAAGGAGAGAATACATACCTTTCTATCATGCCAGCAGTTGCGCACCTCCACTTCCGGGTGGAGTATCGCAGTGTCGGCTTCACACATAGCAGAGGAGCTATGGTGTTTGGCACCCCGGGTTGGTCTTTTCTCTGGCACCCCCCATACTTTAAAACATTGTGCCCCTCACAGTAGTTATGCCCTCCTTGCGCCCCTTCACAGTAGTAATACTCTCTCTGTGCCCTCTTCACAGTAGTAATGCCTGTCTGTGCCCTCTCAATGTTAATAAAATAAAACAAAACAGTATTTACTCACCTTGTCTCGTCCCTGATGATCAGATCACCTCCAGCACTCCCCTGCAGGCACAGATTGCGCTGCAGCCCTGTGTGGGAGGAGTGCACAGGCAGATTTCCGGGCTCCTCCTACACAGTCCAGCTGTGCGATATGTGCCTGTAGGGCTGAATGGTAAAGCAGCCGGCCAGGAGGAGGGAAGGAACGAGGGGAGCTGAGCAGTCTGTAAATGAAAGGATCACAGCTCCCCCGCATTAGCAATTAGCGCTTCCATCTGTATTGATTAAAGCGCTCATTGCATCTGGCACCCATGGCCTCCCTTCCTTCTTCTGGCAGGGCTGCACCTAGCCATTCTGCTGTCTGAGACGAAAACTGAAATGGTGCCCCCCTCTCTAATCCTCAGGATAGGTCATCAATATCTAATCTGCTAATCAGCTGACCGTTGTGTCAGGAGGCGCAGTGTAATTACAAGTACTTGTTCCATTCACTGATATTACGCCACTGCCGGGAAATGATGCATAGTGGAATGACCAGGAAGCAGTGGACACATGGAGCGCCATCTCCTCTTCAAACAGCTGATCGTCGGGGGTTACGGCTTCTGGATAGGTTATCAATATATACAGCCTGCCCAGCCCCTTTAAAGGGGTTTTCTGCTTTTTATTATTGATGACCTATCAGATCGGTTGGGGTCCAACACCCGGCACCCCTGCTTATCAGCTATTTGAAGAGTGGTAAGCAGGTGTAATTAGAAGTATGATGTCCCCATTTACTTCTATGGAACGGCTCCGTCTGTTCAAGTGAATACTACAGAGCCGTCCCATAGAAGGGAATGGGGATGCCATAGTTATAATTACACCTTTCATACATAAATGAAAAAAGGAAACTAAATCAAGGAATTACAAAATTAAAAACAAAAGAAGGAAGGTATATGGAAGAAGATAAAGAACTAGCTGACTGCCTCAATGAATTCTTCTGTTCAGTTTTTACAAAGGAAAATTAAGGAAAAGGACCTCAGTTAGGAAGGAAGACTAATGAATCTTTCGATGCATGTGTCTTTACAGAGGAAGAGGTTCTAAGTCAGCTGTTTAAAATTAATACAAATAAGTCACAGGGGCCTGATGGGATACACCCAAAGCTATTAAAAGAGCTCAGCGGTGAACTAGCAAAACCATTAACAGATTAATTTAACCAATCACTGGCAACAGGATTCGTCCCAGAAGATTGGAAATTAGCAAATGTTGTGCCCATTCACAAGAAAGTTAGTAGGGAGGAATCAGGCAACTATAGGCCAGTAAGCCTGACATCAATAGTGGGGAAATTAATGGAAACCATACGAACGTGTGTGACCCGTGCCCGTGCTGCAGCCCGCAAATCGCGGGCCGCAATGCACGATCGCCTGACGTAGGTCAGCCGCATTGGATCGCGGACCCATTCACTTTAATGGGTCCGCGACATGTTCCATCTTTTTGCGGAACGGAAGTACGGGACACAACCCCACGGAAGCACTCCGTAGTCCTTCTGAGGGGTCCTGTTCAGTGCGGCCGCTCCGCAATTACGGATTTGCGCACCCATTGAAGTGAATGGGTCCGCATCCGTGATGCGGAATGCACACGGAACTGTGGCCGTGTATTGCGTCGCGCAATTTGCAATACGGCCACGGATCATACACGTTCTTGTGCAGGGGGCCTTAAGGAGAGAATTGTGGAACATCTAAAATCCCATGGATTGAAAGATGAAAAACAGCATGGGTTTACTTCAGGGAGATCATGTCAAACTAATCTTATTGATTTTTTTGATTGGGTGACTAAAATAATAGATGGCGGAGGTGCAGTAGACATCGCTTATCTGGACTTTAGTAAGGCTTTTGATACTGTCCCACATAGAAGGATTATCAATAAATTGCAGTCTTTGGGCTTGGACTCCCATATTGTTAAATGGATTAGGCAGTGGCTGAGGGACAGACAACAGAGGGTTGTAGTCAATGGAGTATATTCAGACCATGGTCTCGTTACCAGTGGGGTACCTCAGGGATCTGTTCTGGGACCCATGTCTTTTAATATCTTTATCAGCGAAATTGCAGAAGGCCTCGATGATAACGTGTGTCTTTTTGCTGATGACACAAAGATTTGTAACAGGGTTGATGTTCCTGGAGGGATACACCAAATGGAAAAGGATTTAGGAAAACTAGAGGAATGGTCAAAAATCTGGCAACTAAAATTTAATGTTGATAAGTGCAAGATAATGCGCCTGGGGCGTAAAAACCCAAGAGCAGAATATAAAATCAGTGATACAGTCCTAACCTCAGTATCTGAGGAAAGGGATTTAGGGATCATTATTTCAGAAGACTTAAAGGTAGGCAGACAATGTCATAGAGCAGCAGGAAATGCTAGCAGAATGCTTGGGTGTATAGGGAGAGGCATTACCAGTAGAAAGAGGGAGGTGCTCATGCCGCTCTACAGAGCACTAGTGAGACCTCATTCAGAGTATTGTGCGCAGTACTGGAGACCATATCTCCAGAAGGATATTGATACTTTGGAGAGAGTTCAGAGAAGAGCTACTAAACTAGTACATGGATTGCAGGATAAAACTTACCAGGAAAGATTAAAAGGACCTTAACATGTATAGCTTGGAAGAAAGATTAGACAGAGGGGATATGATAGAAACGTTTAAATACATAAAGGGATCAGCAAGGTAAAAGAGGAGAGAATATTTAAAAGAAGAAAAACTGCTACAGGAGGATATAGTTTTGCATTAGAGGGGCAAAGGATTAAAAATAATATCAGGAAGTATTATTTTACTGAGAGAGTAGTGGATGCATGGAATAGCCTTCCTGCAGAAGTGGTAGCTGCAAATACAGTGAAGGAGTTTAAGCATGCATGGGATAGGCATAAGGCCATCCTTCATATAAGATAGGGCCAGGGCCTGATCATAGTATTCAGTATATTGGGCAGACTAGATGGGCCAAATGGTTCTTATCTGCCGACACATTCTATGTTTTTATGGCCAACACTGCAATTGCTGCGGCGAGCAGCTAAACAAAGCAGAGAAGGCAGCACTTGTATGAGCGCTGCCTTCTCTTCAAACAGCTAATCGGTGGGGTGTCGGGAGTCGGACATCTGCCAATTTGATATTGATGGGCTATTTCTTGAGGTATGTTGCACAGACTGCCGACATCAAGGGAATCAATACCTTTGCTTAAAATGTTGGTCTTGATAAATGTCCCCCATAATCTTTATATACTATATATCCATGTGACATGCTGACATCATCAAAGGTCCTTTAGACTACCATTACTATTTGTGAAAGATCCTTCATACTCTCATATGTAACCTATGACAGGCACAGGGTCCCAATGTAACTGTATCTGAAGGGGGTCCGGCCTGGCTGAATTGTACTGGAAAAGACATTAAGGGAGATTTATCAAACTGGTGTAAAGCAGAACTGGCTTAGTTGCTCATTTTGGAAAATGAAAGGAGGAATCTTATTGGTTGCTATGGGCACCGAAGCCAGTTCTACTTTACACCAGTTTGATAAATCTGCCCCATTGTTCCTGGGCACCTTCTCTCCCTGTAGTTGCGCCACTGACTATATCCATGTCAATGAAAAGGGAGGGGGAGTGTACTGAGCACTAGGGGTGTGGCTGTATTGGTGCTCGATGAACTAAGCCAGCCCCTCAGTGCTCCAACTGTCTGATTTGCACAAAGATAAAAATCCTCATATCTTAGGAATGCTGCAACCTACATAGATAAATAAATTGTTTCAATCAGCATAATCAACCCTTCCAGGCAATAACCTGTTTTAATAGAGTTGATCATGCTGACAAAGGCTCTTTAAAACGTGCCGCCATACAATTTGTTCCCATGTATACTGTGTTTTAAGAGATTGCCACCCTCTATATTGTTCCTTCCAGAGAGTGCCCACATATACAGTGACAGACAGACAGTGCTTATTCATGGTATTCATAGCCTATACTTAGACTAAGTCATCAATAATAAAATCCTGGGATAAACATTTAACTCTGAAAATTGTTGAATCTGCATGTCTGTTGACAATATTAGGGCATATTCTTGAGCTCAAAGTGGTTTTCTAGGAATTGTTCACTATTTGCTTTGCCCTATTGAAACACTTATACTTACTGCTCCTGCTTTTGGCTCCCTTTATTTTTCCTCCTCCAGACATACAGCTGGTCTGTAGGCCCAAAAAATTTCAGTTTTGTTTACACACTACACAGAACCGAATCCTAAAACGTCTGTCGCTTATTTACAGTATATATTTTTAAGTATATTGGAGCCAGCTTTTCATGTGCGTTTGGGTCAGTAGAAGTGTAGGTCTTGGAGCTATGGCATGGAGACTGATACTGATGACCTATCCTGAGGAAAACACCTTCAACCCCATCACGCATATTCACGTACATGTACGTGGGGGAATGGAATCTCTTGCCGCATCCTCACCTGCATATACGTGATCTTATTGGGCGGGTGAAGCAGCTATACCAACCCAATCAGCAGCACAGACCTGGCTGTTACCGTTACTTAACCCTTCACGTGCAGGGTTAACAAAGGGAGAGAGCTCCCTCTGGCTCCATCGCCCTCCCCCCTTGCTCTGTGGTGACAGTGGGCTGATGGCTGCTATGGCAGCCCTGATGGCATTGGAGCCTGCCAGGTATGGAAGCCAAGCAGATCCACTTTGGAGATGTCACCATGGGAAAAAACAAGCCTGCATAGAACAATCGCCATAAAAAATTGTAGCTTTCAGAAAATGGCAACACAAAAACAAGATTTTTTTCTTTTCAAAAATGCTTTTACTGGGTATAAATACAAATATTAGGTATCACTGCGGCCGTAAACAGGATTTACCTCATCAGGTGAACGCTGTTAAAAATAAAATAAAAACTGTGCCAAAGTAGCCATTCTTTGGTCACCTTGCCCCAAAAAAGTGTAATATTGAATGATCAAAAATAGTACCAATAAAAAAAGTCAGCTTTTCCAGAAAAAAAATAGACAATCAGCAGAAAAGTAAAAAATATAGCTTTCAGAAAATGAAGACGCAAAAACATGATTTTTTTTCCAAAAATGCTATGTAAAACACATGATCTATCCTGTCAGAACGCTGTAAAAAAATATAAAAAATGGTGTCAGAACAGCCATTTTGTGGTTACCTTGCCTCACAAAAAGCATAATATCAAGTGATCAAAAATCATATGTACCCCAAGATAGTACATATAAAACTGTCACTGTATCCCGTAGTTTCCAAAATGGGATAACTTTCTCAAATGCGGGCTTCAAATGCGACATAGCAACTTAAATTTATCCCAGGGGAACCTGTCCTCCAAAATTTGTATTGCACTCTTTCCCTTCTGTGCCCTGCTGTGGGCCCATACAGCAGTTTGCAAACCCATATAAAGTGTTACTGTAAACTACAAAATCAGGGTAATAAATATTGAGTTTTCTTTGGCTGTTAAACCTTGCTGTAGAATAAAAATATATAAAAATTGAAAATCTGCAAAAAAAAGACATTTTGAAATTTGCCCTCCATTTTCCTTTAATTCTTATGGAACACTTAAAGGGTTCACAAGGTTTGTAAAAATCAGTTTTGAATAATTTGACGGGAGTAGGTTCAAAAATTAGATCATTTATGCGTGATTTCTACTATGTAATACCCACAAAATGACTTCATAACTAAATTAGTCCTTAAAAAAGTGGGTTTGGAAATTTTGTTTAAAAATTTCTAAATTGTTTCTAAAATTCAAAGCCTTCTAACATCCTAAAATATAAAATGACATTTACAAAATGATGCCAACATAAAGTAGACATATGGCAAATTTTAGGTAATAACTATTCTGTGATGTATCACTATCCTTCTTAAAGGATAACGGTCACATTTAGACCAAAATTTTAATTTTTAGATATGTAGTTACTAAAACAGGATATTCCCGAATCAATAACTATTAGACTTACTTACCCCATATTTAATAAGATTTAGCCCTTAGCAACCAGTCTGCACAAAACTACAATCTCCCTCTCTTGTTAAGATCGTCACCGCCTGCCCTCACTACCTACAATGCATTCAGCTCCTCTCATGAACGAGCTTCTTGGGGGCGTTCCCATGGTGATGGGGACACACCTCTGACAGGCCGCTGCCATCCACGGCACCCGAGGAGTTATTTGCGCAACGGCAGCTCCCAGTCAGAGGTCGGGTGCCTTCTACAATGTTTACATTCGTGGGCAGTGGGCCCCCCTCCTCCCCAGTAAAGGGACACTGACAGGCTGTTAGAGCATATAAAATGACATACACTCACCTAAAGAATTATTAGGAACACCATACTAATACGGTGTTGGACCCCCTTTTGCCTTCAGAACTGCCTTAATTCTACGTGGCATTGATTCAACAAGGTGCTGACAGAATTCTTTAGAAATGTTGGCCCATATTGATAGGATAGCATCTTACAGTTGATGGAGAGTTGAGGGATGCACATCCGGGGCACAAAGCTCCCGTTCCATCACATCCCAAAGATGCTCTATTGGGTTGAGATCTGGTGACTGTGGAGTCATTTTAGTACAGTGAACTCATTGTCATGTTCAAGAAACCAATTTGAAATGATTCAAGCTTTGTGACATGGTGTATTATCCTGCTGGAAGTAGCCATCAGAGGATGGGTACATGGTGGTCATGAAGGCATGGACATGGTCAGAAACAATGCTCAGGTAGCCCGTGGCATTTAAACGATGGCCAATTGGCACTAAGGGGCCTAAAGTGTGCCCAGAAAACATCCCCCACACCATTACACCACCACCACCAGCCTGGACAGTGGTAACAAGGCATGATGGATACATGTTCTCATTCTGTTTACGCCAAATTCGGACTCTACCATTTGAATGTCTCAACAAAAATCGAGACTCATCAGACCAGGCAACATTTTTCCAGTCTTCAACAGTCCAATTTTGGTGAGCTCGTGCAAATTGTAGCCTCTTTTTCCTATTTGTAGTGGAGATGAGTGGTACCCGGTGGGGTCTTCTGCTGTTGTAGGCCACCTTTCTTTCCCATTCTGACATTCAGTTTGGAGTTCAGGAGATTGTTTTGACCAGGACCACAACCCTACATGCATTGAAGCAACTGCCATGTGATTGGTTGACTAGATAATCGCATTAATGAGAAATAGAACAGGTGTTCCTAATAAATCTTTAGGTGAGAGTTTAATTAATCATATTAAGACCAATAGAAGAATATACAATGCCATTTACTTATAAAAAGCGTTTTTATCAATATGCACATTACCTTACTTTGTGCCCAAGACGCTGTCTCCTAGTGCTGCCCAGCTCATCAGTATTCACTGCACTGGGCGGCTTTTTTTTTCTCCAGACACAGTGAAAGCCCGCGCATGCCCAGTACTATCTTCTACTGGAGCTGGAGGGTGCCGGGGACCTTATCCGGCGCAGGCACGGAGCGACGAGATGAGGCTGATGCCAGGAAGATAGTACTGGGCATGCGCAGGATTTCACTGCCGTTGCGCAATTAACCCCTCGGGTGCCACGGATGGCAGCGCCCTGTCAGAGGTGCGTCCCCATCACCATGGGAACGCCTCCAGGTTAGAATATACTATTGAGATCGTGAAAACTCAGATCCGATGGTATATTTTAACCCCCAGGCAAGCGTCCCCGTCACCATGGGAACACCTGAGGGTTAGAATATACCATCAGATCTCGCGCGGGACTCGGCTGTACAGCGCTCTCACTTCCGGGAATGGATGTGAACGCGCACGCACGTAGCAGTGCAGCCTGCTTGTGCGTCTCCTGTCCTCCAGCAGATAGACGGACCTCTCCTAGCAACGCAGTTTTAGGGTAAGGTGAGAAGAGGCGCTATGGGGACAAATTGAATGATTTTAAGGGTTTAGGAAGTATTAATATAAAATTTGAAGATGGCCACTAAGGTGATACTAATCACCTTTATCAAAATATGGAAGAAAAAAAATATGACAGTTATACTTTAAAGGGAACCTGTCACCAGTTTTATGGTGTCCTAACTAAGGGCAACATAAATAAGTGACTGATTCTCTTAGCAAAATGCTGGGTCACTTTCTTTAATTGACCTAGTCAATCTGCCAACATCTTGTATTGAAAAGCTCCAGCTGATAATGATGAGTCATGAATATTCATGAGCTCCTGACTCTTTCCACCTACCTGCTGCTGATTGACAGTTTTTTTCCATATGAATCAGCAGCTGGTGGGCAGGGGAGTGGCTATAGCTCTGAATGAAAAAAAAACGCTGGACTCAATGACATCACGCTGGACTCGAATCAGCTCATTAGCATGCGGTATGTGGCATCTTTGCGTGTATATTATGAGGTAACCATCTGTCACACCAGTAAGTAAATACATCTAAGGTACTTTTTAGTAGTTAATGATTGTATATAATTAGATTATAATCAAATATCCACATGGCAGGATCCCTTTAAGTCTGTTTCACACTTCAGTGTTTGGCCAGTGAGTTCCATCAGTGATTTGTGAGCCAAAACCAGAAGTGAAGCCTACACAGAGATAAAGTATAATGGAAAGATCTGCATCTGTTCTGAGATTTTGACCAGCACCTGGTTTTGGCTCACAAATCACTGATTGAAATGACTGACTAAACACTGAAGTGTGAATGAGGCCTTAAAAGCAGAGAAATTCAAATTTAGAAAATAGTGATTTTTTCTAAATTGTCCATAAATTTGGGATGTTTTTATATAAATAAAGTTAAAACATATTGACTCACATTTACCACTAACATGAAGCACAATATGTCACGAGAAAACAATCTCGCTTGGATAAGTAAAAACACAAATTTTGTCAAATTTGCTAAATGAGGCTTGGCCTTGAAGGGGTTAACAACTATGGAGCAGATATATTAAGGGTGGCTCTACAATTATAGTAGAGTCTTAGTATAAAGTCCGACAGTGCAGACTTTGCCAAATTTATTAAGAGACCTAGGCCTCTCGATAAATTTGGTGCATCTTCAATCAGTATGTGTACCAGAAATTCTAATCTATACCAGCTCACTGGAATGTGGGAAGTTACACCCCTCCACTAATCTTCACCCATTTTTATTGCAACTTTTGAAAAGAGGCAAGATAAATCACCAATTATGTAGCAAATATGGCCTGCACCATAATATGCAAAAAAATGTATGCCACAATAGTGCAGTAAAACTGTAACAGCGGTTACTGTACACCGTTGTTCCCCCGTTTATCGCCGTGGTCCCGAGCGCCATGCTCAGCGGTGACCTGTGGTCTGTGCTTCCCATTTCACCGCTGCAGTCCTGGGCTCTGTTTCTGTAGCTGGTACTGCTTTAGAGGATCCCGCTCCACAGCGTGAGTTCGGCTGGTTCATGTTACACTGCTCTGAGGGCGGAGCGCATCACATCCTGGGCAGTGTGGGTTAGGTCAGGTGACCTCACTGACCAACCATGGCTCTCCTGCACGTATTTAAGTGGCTCAACCCTCTTCCCAGATCCCTCAGTGTCAAGGTCCTTGAATTTGCTGAATCCTGATACTCTTGTGTGCTCCTGATTTATACAAACCGGATTCCCAAAAAGTTTGGACACTATACAAATCGTGAATAAAAACTGAATGCAATGATGTGGAGGTGCCAACTTCTAATATTTTATTCAGAATAGAACATAAATCACGGAACAAAAGTTTAAACTGAGAAAATGTACCATTTTAAGGGAAAAATATGTTGAATCAGAATTTCATGGTGTCAACAAATCCCCAAAAAGTTGGGACAAGGCCATTTTCACCACTGTGTGGCATCTCCCCTTCTTCTTACAACACTCAACAGACGTCTGGGGACCGAGGAGACCAGTTTCTCAAGTTTAGAAATAGGAATGCTCTCCCATTCTTGTCTAATACAGGCCTCTAAGGGTCCATTCACACGTCCGCAATGTGTTTTGCGGATACACGGAGACACGGATCCGCAAAACACAGAAAGCAGCAATGTGCGTTCCGCATTTTGCGGACCGCACATTGCCGACATAATAGAATATGCCTGTTCTTGTCCGCAATTGCGGACAAGAATAGGACATGTTCTATTTTTTTGCGGAAACGGAAGCACGGATGCGGAAGTGCGGATCCGCAAATGTGGATGCGGACAGCACATTCTGTCCCCATAGAGAATAAATGGGTCCGCACCCTTTCCGCAAAATTGCGGAAAGGATGCGGACCCATTTTGCGGACGTGTGAATGGAGCCTTACTGTTCAATCGTCTTGGGCCTTCTTTGTTGCACCTTCCTATTTATGATGCGCCAAATGTTCTCTATAGGTGAAAGATCTGGACTGCAGACTGGCCATTTCAGTACCCGGATCCTTCTCCTACGCAGCCATGATGTTGTGATTGATGCACAATGTGGTCTGGCATTATTTGGTTGAAAAATGCAGGGTCTTCCCTGAAAGAGATGACGTCTGGATGGGAGCATATGTTGTTCTAGAACCTGAATATATTTTTCTGCATTGATGGTGCCTTTCCAGACATGCAAGCTGCCCATGCCACACGCACTCATGCAACCCCATACCATCAGCGATGCAGGCTTCTGAACTGAGTGTTGATAACAACTTAGGTTGTCCTTGTCCTCTTTGGTCCGGATGACATGGCGTCCCAGATTTCCAAATAGAACTTCGAATCGTGACTCGTCTGACCACAGAACAGTCTTCCATTTTGCCACACTCCATTTTAAATGATCCCTGGCCCAGTGAAAACGCCTGAGCTTGTGGATCTTGCTTAGAAATGGCTTCTTCTTTGCACTGTAGAGTTTCATCTGGCAACGGCGGATGGCACGGTGGATTGTGTTCACTGACAATGGTTTCTGGGAGTATTCCTGAGCCCATTCTGTGATTTCCTTTACAGTAGCATTCCTGTTTGTGGTGCAGTGTCGTTTAAGGGCCCGGAGATCACGGGCATCCAGTATGGTTTTACGGCCTTGACCCTTACGCACAGAGATTGTTCCAGATTCTCTGAATCTTCAGATGATGTTATGCACAGTTGATGATGATAGATGCAAAGTCTTTGCAATTTTTTGCTGGGTAACACCTTTCTGATATTGCTCCACTATCTTTCTGTGCAACATTGTGGGAATTGGTGATCCTCTACCCATCTTGGCTTCTGAGAGACACTGCCACTCTGAGAAGCTCTTTTTATACCCAATCATGTTGCCAATTGACCTAATTAGTGTTAATTGGTCTTCCAGCTCTTCGTTATGCTAAAATTTACTTTTTCCAGCCTCTTATTGCTACTTGTCCCATTTTTTGGGGGATTTGTTGACACCGTGAAAATTTGAATCAACGTTTTTTTCCTTTAAAATGATACATTTACTCGGATTAAACGTTTGATCTGTCATCTACGTTCTATTACAAATAAAATATTGACATTTGCCATCTCCACATCATTGCATTCAGTTTTTATTCACGATTTGTATAGTGTCCCAACTTTTTTGGAATCCGGTTTGTACTTCGTTCTTGGACTCTGCTTATTGTCTGATCCCTGCCTGCTTTCCTTGTCTCTCCTGTTGCCGACCCGGATTGCCTGACCTGTTCGTGTGCCACCTGCCCTGACCTTTTGCCTGTCTGACTATGCCTCTGCCTCATCCTTCGGTAATGCACTGTTGATCCTGGTAACGACCTCACCTACCTGACTACGCGTGTACTTCTGGTACCTACCCAGGTATCTCCTGGTCCGCCTGGAACAGCTGCCACTGACTTGGGGCTTGCTCTGGAGTAGCTCCTGGCAACTATGTGTTAAAACACCATGCGGGGAGATCTAACTGCATATGTTTTCAGTGAATTGAACACATCAAACCATCGCCTAGAGGAGGTGACGTTGATAACCTCCTTCTACGTAAAGAAGCTGAGTGGACATTTAGACTCCATACCATCAAACCTAATAGACTAAATGATTAGATATCATACACCTGCTTCATATGAACAGTTTGCTCGGACACAGGTTATAAGAATGCGCAGGCATTCTAGTTTCGTTCATTTCCCTGTTTATGTCAGTATTCACAGCATGTGAATAATTCCCCCTCCTCCCCCTTTCTAGGGGGTCCACTATGTTTGCAAGGAATAGGTGCGCAGGCATCCTAGTGCCGTGTATGTCCCTGCTATTGTGAGCATTACAGAATGCGAATAATCCCCTAGTTTTCGGTGGCTTGATATGTGCACTGCAGTTATTGCATTTCAGTGACACATGTATTATCTGTCATATTATTCACAAATCCCTCCTGTATTTTGGAGGGTTTATTATCATCTAAGCTTCTGTGTAAAGGATTTCTCTATGTCAACGATCAGAAACACCTATATTATGATCGCTGTGATTGCCCTGCAGTATATTCTGCTCTGTCCCCAGAGCATGACATATGGCCGCGGTTTAATCACAACATACTTTGAATACATTATCCTCACTCCCTGGCACCGTGTGCATATATCCGCAGCTGGAGGAGGAATGAGACACGCCTCCTCATCTCATTGGACGCGTCATTGTGAGGCTCCGCCTTGAGGGAAAGTGGTTACTGTGGCGAAACCAACCTTGCCACAGTGTTTTGGAGGGGGCTGTTTACCAGCCTCCTGCCCTGGGATTATGGCCCCATAAGTAATTGGGTCTTAAGGCACTTGGGACGGAGCCCTCTGTCCCTGGATTGCATCATTTGCCTTACTTGCTTGGATGAAGCACATGGTGAGAACAATAGATAGCGGCCATTTTAGCTCACAGACACTGTTCTGACTTTCCACACGGTGCTATCTTGCCTGTATTTGGTGCACAGAGACATCATTCAGTAGTTTGAAACTACCAAACAGGGGACACATTTATTAGTGACTATTTTTGGTATAACTTGTATATTTTCAGTGTAACTGTATCTTCCAAACTACTGAATGGATGTGGGCGAATTTTGGACATGTGGTTCACCCAGATCCCCCGGTTCCAAGGATATATTGGTTATGGGGTTATTGCATGTTTTGGGGTTCCTGTGATATGTTTTATAAAATTGTATGTTATGTGAGGGCACCCAGATAGCTAATATTATTGTATTCGTGTATTCTGAGTGCCATTCACCTAATGATATGCACTCAGACTTGAGCTATCTGGGGATATGTTAAATGTCTGTGTTTGCTGTGGGGGTGTGCCATTGTGTGTTTAAATGGTGATGTCTGTGCTGTTGTCTCCACATGTGTATTGGCGATCTCCCCTTTGTCCTGAGAGATAATTGGATTGTCTTCGGTCGTCTCCGGGACAGAGGGGAGGAAACCATGATGCATTGTGGGGATATGTTGTATCTGTTCTGTATTTGCAAAACGGTAATAAAAACCAGGCTGGGTGTGCCAGCACATCAGATCACTGCTTGACCCTCAACACGGAGCCTTGTCTCGTTATTGGGGGGATTCCATGTATGCTGTTGGAGACTGATTGCCAGGAGTGTAAGCTGACTGTACGCTTTTCCTGTTCGCCTGCTGACAGCTATTTGCGAGGTTCCAGTTTGGAGTGCTATTTTGTATCCAGTTCGGGAGGTTGGTGTTCTGCAGTAGCTGTGCCTGTCTCTCAGAAAGGGGCATATCGCCTAAACGGATTTTAACCCCTTGTCTGCGGAAACGGTGCCGTTACATTGGTGGCAAGCAGCGGGATCGTTCCTACAGCCAGAAGGACAGCTACAGGAGACACCATTTCTTTGGATTTTACAACTTAAGGGCAACGCATGTCTCAGTACAGCGACCCTAAAAGCACCAGGATGGAACCAGCAGTGGAGTACAGATACTCTGTGGAGGAATTTGACCGTATGATGTGGTTGCGGCTGAACTTCTTCGGACCCAATCCAGCTGAGAAATACGTGAAGTTCGTGAGGAATCTAGTCTCCAAGACCCTACTATACCGGGCAGAAGGTGACGGTCAGCTGCCACGTTGGGTGGACCTCCATCGGAGGTTACGGTTGCGGGACAGTGGGAGCCTAGTCTCCATTCCCCAGCGGCAGTGTGAAGTGCAGGGAGAGGAGAGCAGCGGCCTCCCTCCCCAGCGGCAGGCTGAGTTACAGGGGGCAGAGGTAGTTGTTCCTGCCCCCCAGCAGCAGAGTGATATGCCGGGAAGGCAGTGTGAAGTGCAGGGAGAGGAGAGCAGCGGCCTCCCTCCCCAGCGGCAGGCTGAGTTACAGGGGGCAGAGGTAGTTGTTCCTGCCCCCCAGCAGCAGCATGATTTTTTGGGAATTGGGAGCCGAGTCTCCATTCCCCAGCGGCAGACGGAGTTACAGGGGGCAGAGACAGTCGGTCCTGTCCCCCAGCGGCAGAGTGTCCTACAGGGGATAGAGAGCCCAGTCTCCTTTCCCCAGCAGCAGGACACTGTATTGGGAGCGGAGGCGGTCGGTCACCCTCCCCAGCGGCTGGAAGTATGTATGGGAGAGGAGCACGTTACCCCCTCTCCCCAGCGGCAGCTTAACGCACCAGGGGGAGACAGTAAGCCCCACAACTGTGCAGATGGGACCGTGGTCTCTGCACTTACAGCACAGGGGGTAGGGACAGTCGGTCCTGTCCCCCAACAACAGGGCTGTTTAGACAAAGGGGAGACAGTCGGTTTCCCCCTCCAACAACCAGACTCCAAGCCAGGGAGCAACTCAGAGACCGGGAGTACCAGCTACAAATATAACCTTGGTGGATTCACTGGACAGAGACAGCCTACTAAATTCAGCAGGTCCAGTATTGGGTTGTGGGTGGGCTGCCAGACTAACTCAGGTACCGACCGGCGTGAGGTCAGGTATCTGGTTAGTCTTCCCTGGGGGGGGGAGATGTGTGGCGAAACCAACCTTGCCACGGTGTTTTGGAGGGGGCTGTTTACCAGCCTCCTGCCCTGGGATTATGGCCCCATAAGTAATTGGGTCTTAAGGCACTTGGGACGGAGCCCTCTGTCCCTGGATTGCATCATTTGCCTTACTTGCTTGGATGAAGCACATGGTGAGAACAATAGATAGCGGCCATTTTAGCTCACAGACACTGTTCTGACTTTCCACACGGTGCTATCTTGCCTGTATTTGGTGCACAGAGACATCATTCAGTAGTTTGAAACTACCAAACAGGGGACACATTTATTAGTGACTATTTTTGGTATAACTTGTATATTTTCAGTGTAACTGTATCTTCCAAACTACTGAATGGATGTGGGTGAATTTTGGACATGTGGTTCACCCAGATCCCCCGGTTCCGAGGATATATTGGTTATGGGGTTATTGCATGTTTTGGGGTTCCTGTGATATGTTTTATAAAATTGTATGTTATGTGAGGGCACCCAGATAGCTAATATTATTGTATTCGTGTATTCTGAGTGCCATTCACCTAATGATATGCACTCAGACTTGAGCTATCTGGGGATATGTTAAATGTCTGTGTTTGCTGTGGGGGTGTGCCATTGTGTGTTTAAATGGTGATGTCTGTGCTGTTGTCTCCACATGTGTATTGGCGATCTCCCCTTTGTCCTGAGAGATAATTGGATTGTCTTCGGTCATCTCCGGGACAGAGGGGAGGAAACCATGATGCATTGTGGGGATATGTTGTATCTGTTCTGTATTTGCAAAACGGTAATAAAAACCAGGCTGGGTGTGCCAGCACATCAGATCACTGCTTGACCCTCAACACGGAGCCTTGTCTCGTTATTGGGGGGATTCCATGTATGCTGTTGGAGACTGATTGCCAGGAGTGTAAGCTGACTGTACGCTTTTCCTGTTCGCCTGCTGACAGCTATTTGCGAAGTTCTAGTTTGGAGTGCTATTTTGTATCCAGTTCGGGAGGTTGGTGTTCTGCAGTAGCTGTGCCTGTCTCTCAGAAAGGGGCATATCGCCTAAACGGATTTAACCCCTTGTCCGCTGAAACGGTGCCGTTACAAGCGGGATCCCACCTCTCCACAGGTCCGGCTCGTTTGCTGGTTAGAGGCTCTATTTTAGTCTGCCTCTGACTTCTCACCATGCGGTTGATATTTCCTTCTGGAGTTCCTGCTGGTTTTTTGTGGATCCCTTGTTCCTCACTCTTCCCAAGCTAGTTCCGGTTTTGCTTTGTGTTGTTTGTGTCAGTCTAGGTCTCAGGGAGACGCTGGCCCCTTCACTGTGGAAGGTACCAGCAGTCTCATTCCCCGTTCCCTAATCTAGGGTTTGCTTCAGCATTAGCAGGGTCTAGATACAAGTGTATGTGTTTGTCCACCATCAGGGCTTGCACATACTGTCAGGAGGAAAACATCTATCCCTCACTAGCTTCTAGGCTTAGACTGTTATCCTATGCTGTCTGTTTATCTGGTGTACCTGTTATCCACATTACCCCGTGACAGAGGGCAAATATTGCTACTGTGAGGAGCACATATCTGGGCATACCTACTGTGAAGGGGACACAATGTGGACATAACTATTGTGTGGTGGCATAAAGGAGGAATCATTAATATGTGGGGGCTTTTAGGGCACTGGTTGGGATTAGGTGTTTAGTTATGTTTTGGGCACAGTTAGAGGGCTGGCCTAGTGCAGAATTTTTTTTTGCTGTGGCAGGCTTCGCACGCCTCACATAGTGTCCCTCTTCCTTCATTTCCAAAGTTGAGAGGTATGCATTTCAGCTGTAATAAAATGATGAGTGTCTTTCTTGCATCTTTAAGTTTTATATAATGCACACTCATTGACAATAAAATAACACACTCAGCAGGGGCATAACTATAGTAGAAGCGAGGAAGCAGCTGCTGTGGGGCCCAAACTCTGCAGAGTCATGACTGGGAAGAAGACTGAAAGATTTTAATTTTAGGGCCCCCTCAACAGTATTATACAATGACAGTATATACAGTGACATGACATACAGAATATGTGAAAAAAGGACGGAGCGGCTGCCTGGCCTTGTCTGAAAGAGCAATATTCACTAGCGACAGGACTGAGGGTTGCACGGGAGGAGGGGATTGCTGGGGGGCAGGGGGTCCATTCAAAAATTAGCTGTGGGGCCCAGTTACTCCACTGGATAGAAATGTTGAATTGCTGCAAAACTCAGCATACAGTTATGTCTCAGGCACATATGTAAATTATTACAAGTGTGGTCTACACTGTGTCTTGCCACAAGAGGGTCTAAAAGTACTTCCCCTGCTGCTCTATAAAAAGGCTTTCAGAAGCTACTTATGGGTAGTATACCTTTTTGGTGAATGATCCTTAACTATTTAACATGCCTCTATGATACACTCAAAGATATTGGGGGTCATTTATTAAGGCCGACGTTTTAGACATCGATCTTAACCCTTTCATGACCAAGGGTCATTGATGCCCCAGTGTCCAGGTCAAAATTTACAAATCTGACATGCGTCACTTTATGTGGTAATAGCTTTGGAACACTTTTACTTATCCACGCCATTCTGAGATTGTTTTCTCGTGACACATTGTACTTCATGATAGTCATATATTTGAGTCAATATATTTCACCTTTATTTATGAAAAAATCCAAAATGTACCAAAAATTTTGAAAAATTCACAATTTTCCAAATTTCAATTTCTCTGCTTCCAAAACAGAAAGTGATACCTAATAAAATATTTATTACTTAACATTCCCCATATGTCTACTTTATGCTGGCATCATTTTGGAAATGTAATTTTATTTTTTTAGGACGTTAGAAGGCTTAGAAGTTTAGAAGCAATTCTTGCAATTTTTAAGAAAATTTCCAAAACGCACTTTTTAAGAACCAGTTCAGATCTGAAGTCACTTTGTGGGGCCTACATAGTGGAAACCCCCATAAATGACCCCATTGTAGAAACTACACCCCTCAAGTTACTCAAAACTGATTTTACAAACTTTGTTAACCCTTTAGGCGTTCCACAAGAATTAAAGGAAAATGGAGATAAAATTTCTAAATTTCACTTTTTTGGCAGATTTTCCATTTTATTATTTTTTTTTTCTTTAACACATTGAGAGTTAACAGCCAAAGAAAACTCAATATTTATTACCCTGATTCCGCGGTTTACATAAACACCCCACATGTGGTCGTAAACTGCTGTACGGGCACACGGCAGGGCGCAGAAGGAAAGGAATGCCATACGGTTTTTGGAAGGCAGATTGTGCTGGATTGGTTTTCTGAACGCCATATGTTTTTTATTTTTCTGCCGATCGTCTTGTGCAGGGGCTCGTTTTTTGCAGAAAGAGTTGAGGTTTTTATTGGTACCAATTTTGGGTACATAGGATTCTTTGATCATTCATTATAACACTTTATGGGGCAAGGTGACCCAAAAATTGTCTGTTTTGGAACAGTTTTCATTTATTTATTTTTACAGCGTTCATCTGAGGAGTTAGGTCATGTGATTGTTTTATAGAGAAGATCGTTACGGACGTGGCAATACCTAATATGTATACTTTTTCTTATTTATTTAAGTTTTACACAATAATAGCATTTCTGAAACCCAAAAAATGATGTTTTAGTGTCTCTATAGTCTGAGAGCCAAAACTTTTTAATTTTTTGGGCGATTGTCTTAAATAGGGTATAATTTTTTGCGGGACGAGGTGATGGTTTGATTGGTACTATTTTGGGGGTCATAAGCCTTTTTGATCGCTCGCTGTTGCACTTTTTGTGATGTAAGGTGAAAAAAATAGCTTTTTTGGCACTGTTTTTTTTATTTTATTTTTATGGTGTTTATCGGACGGGGTCTATCATGTGATATATTTATAGAGGCGGTCGTTACGGACGCGCTGACACCTAATATGTGTATTTTATTTTATTTTTTCATTTTTTTTAAAGGAAAAGGCAATTTCTTTTTTTCAATTTACATTTTTATTTATTTATTTATTTATTTTTACTTTTATTATTTTCACTTTTTTTATCAGTTCCCTCTTGGATCTTCAAGATCCAGTGGGGCTGATAGTTGTACTATACTTTGCAATGCTCTTGCATTCCAAAGTATAATACTTACAGATGTCCTGTAGGTGGCAGCACTGGACACCTTTCCATGGCAACAGGACGCTTTTGCAAAGCGTCCGGTTGCCATGGCAACCATCGGGTGCTGCAATCACAGCGCTGCAGCCCCGATGGTGGAGAGAGGGAGCTCCCTCCCTCTGTTAACCTCATGGATGCCGCAACCGCGGCATCTATGGGGTTACAGGAGAGTGTCAGCATAGAGCTGACACTCTCTGCTGATGGCGGCGGCTCAGTAATGGAGCCGCCGCCATCGCACACAGCAGGGAGATCGGGGGGGCAGCGCTGGAAAGGTGGGGTGGGGGGGATCGGGGAGGCTACAAAATGACTGCATGGGTGGGGGGGGGGGGGATCGCCGAGGCTACTAAATGACTGCATGGGGCGGGGAGGGGGCGGACCAAATCACGGCAGCTAGTAGGAGAATGAGCTGCAGGCGGCACAAGGGGGGGCACAGCCACAGATCGGGGCACAGATCGGCGGGAGGGGGGTTTATTACCCGAGGTCACATTACCTGATTTCATGCTCTGATCTGCAGAGCGCAGATCAGAGCATGAAACCGGCATTTTAACACTGCCGCGATCCGATTGGTTAGTCTGCACAGACTAACCAATCGGATCGATTGCCGGCAAGGGGCCACTCTGATTGGTCCCTTGCCGGCATTACTGCACTGTATGCTGTCCGTGACAGCATACAGGGCAGGGGCAGAAGCTTTAATCCAAGCGCTTTGCAGCGCTTGGATTAAAGAGCTGCCAGAACGTTTATATACGTGGTAGCTGCACGGGGCATGTGCAGCTATCACGTATATATACAGATTGCGGTCGTGAAAGGGTTAATAAGCCCCTGCACTGGCGGTGGATCCGCCAAAGTTATGTATAAGCGCCGGCCTCTACATAACGTTGGCATATCCAGAGCTAGTCTAAATGTAAGACAGCTTTCTTGCTAGCTTACATTTAGACAATTTTCGACTCCTAAAATAGGTGTAGAAAATGATGAATGAGACGGGCCTGCCATTCAGTACCATTCCCTGTCCACGCCACGCCCACTTTTTTTAGACCTGGCATGAGCAGGGAAAGTTGTATATTGCAGGGCAAATAAGCTTTGCACCTCAATCTACACCAGAAATATGCCTCATATAGGCATACAGATGTAGCAGGGGTAACACACACACTCTTAACTCAAACATTGAAAAGCAATTGCTTAACGCATTTAGTTTAGATAACATGTCTCATAAAGCATGTGTGTTAACCCTGCTACATCCGTATTTCTGATCGTAAATGACCCCCATTGTGCCTAGTTGACAGACTTTGAGAGGGGGTGCACTAAGAGAAGCAGGATGGTCATTTCAATAAGTTGCCTTTCATCTGTGCCATTCTGACCTAGCAGTTAGGAGCAGTGGAGCAGTGGATATGTGAGGGGACGAACATGGAGAACTGGATCCAGACAGACCACTAATGGAGAGGATCATTTGATCTACCAACAAGCACGAGCAGCTCCCACAGTTTAATTATTCACGATCCAGATAAAGGTGGCACCTTCATTAAACACCCCTGTCTCTGCCTGGACCATTTCTAGGCATTTAGCAGAAGGAAGTTTGGTGCTAGGCCCCTTTCACACAAGCGAGTATTCCACGTGGGTGCAATGCGTGACGTGAACGCATTGCGCCCCCACTGAATCCAGACTCATTTGTTTCAATGGGGCTGTGTACATGAGTGTTGTTTTTCACGCATCACTTGTGCCTTGCGTGAAAATTGCAGCATGCTCTATATTCTGCGATTTTCACACAACGCTGGCCCCATAGAAATGAATGGGGCTGCGTGAAAATCGCATTGGATCCAGTTTTTAACGCAAGTAACTAAGCAACACAGAATGGATTTTAGACAGGAAGTTGAGTTGCTCAGCGTCTGGCTCCAGGCAGCACGAGGCAGGAGTTTGCTGCTGAATTTTCCAGCCCTTGCAGCCATGCTGAAGACCCCACGGGCTATGGATGTTGAGAGGCTCATTGTCCTCGTCCAGGAGAGGCCCTGCATTTGCGATATGCGTTCTGGGGACTGCCATGACAAGGTATAAAAAAGATGCGGCCTGGGTGGAGATAAACCAGGAGCTTTTTGCCACCATCTGGTAGAAAACCAAAGGGCAAAGTCGCCAGAATTTGGGTAAGTAGCCAATGTATACAAGTGTGATTCTTGCTGTCCTCCCTAGTATAGGACATGTGATAGTTTAACCTCCATAGCATAGCACATGTGATAGTTTATCCTCCATAGCATAGCACATGTGATACGTTATAATCTGTTGGATTGTATATTTAGGTAAATTTTCCTTTCTTGTCTTTTTATTACAAGTCGATGAGGTAAAGAATTGTTGGCGGAGCTGCAGGGACCAGTTCTGCAAAGAGATGCACCACCAGGGGTGGAGTTGTTCCGGGCCCCCAAAGAAAAGGCCGTATATGTTTCGGGAACAACTCATGTTTCTCCGTGAGGTCATGGAGATGCATCCGTATGTTAATTCTACACAATGACCACTATACATGTTTATCCATATACACTGTATGTAGACTATGTAGGTAATGTTATTGGTAAAAAATGTTCATGTTGAAAAGGCATATTTTCCAATAGAAACCAATCAAATTCCTCCTTTCATGAGCAAAAGTAGGTGACCAACATGACAAATGGATTAGGATTTGTTGCTATGGGCACTTCTAATTTCCCCATTGTTGCTAAATGACCCCATATGTAATATGTTGGTTAGTTCATTTACTACTATGTGCAAAAAGTAATTTGATGATTATAGTAATATGTGACGTGAATAGTTATAAAATAAAATACTGTTTATCTAGTAATGTACTATTTTTGTTCTATTTTTGAAGAACATAGGACAACCTAGAGGAGGAAGGGTATGAGTCAGCTCCGCTGCAATCCGGTGCCTGTTAGGAAGACACTCCCTCTGGGCCAGCGCAGGCGGAGAGTGCCCCAGGACCCAGCACGGCACCATACAGGCCACTGGCTGTTTCCGGAGGCGATTCTCCCTTTGGCTCTACCCAGCCCAAATCTCTCATAAACACACAGGTTCTTGATTATTTATCGTGATCCCGGCAGGAGGATGAGTATGACCTTTATGCCTGTAGTCTGGCCTCTTATTTGCGCCGGTTGCCTCCAGAACGTGTACTGAGAACCCAATCGGCTCTCGGAATCGTTCTGGAAGCAGCCACTCTCCCCAACAACCCTACCAAAATTTTTGGGGCCCTGGAAAATTGGCGCCTCCATGGGAACATGATTGGCCCCCAGCCAATGCCAATTTCCCAGGGCTCAAAGCCTCCACCACCGCCTCCTCCACAATTCCACCCTCCAAGGGGTCATTATGGGCCACCTACTTGACCATATGGCCCACATTATTATGTAGAGTCCTCATATGGGCAGCCTGTCCCCACCTCCTCACAAGCTGCCCCTTCGCAGTACTCGGGCCCCCCTTCCCAACCAGCCTACCCTGGGCCGCAGTTTCAGGGCCCACCCTCTCCATCTGGGCGTTATATGAATTTATAATTTTTTATGCTTTATTTAGTTTATATTCAAAACCTTAACTAAAATAAAAAGTCGATATGACTAATATGTTTGATTTACCCGATTTATATTATTACTTCTCTTTATTATGTCCATTGCATATTTATATTTATGTATCACATACACATACACCACAGTAATAATAGTATACTGTATAGTATAGTATTGTATAATATAGTACTGTAAGTATGCTGTATAGTAAGATGCTATACAGTAATCTTACCCCAAGACACTTAACTATATATATTTCTAGAACACTTACACAGACTATTACAAATGTTTTTACCTATATCTTACAATTTAAAAACTTTATTCTACATATTTTTAATATTTAACCATATATATATATATATATATATATATATATATATATATATATCATGTTTTCCACAATATAATGTACTTTAAGCACACGATAGTAAACACAATACAGATAGAGTTATGTGCCATGACACATGTAATGATAGTTTTGTGGTACATCATGAGGCCAAGTACAACCTTATTTATAATGATGGAAAAGCATGCATACGTGTTTGGAGTCCCTAACTACAAAATACAAAGCTAACTGAAAAATATCCATCCAGTTGAGTTCTACTGCTGAAAGGGGAAAGAACCAATAGGGGAAATAAAAAAATCAGAAAATAATTCCTGCACTCTCAGATCTAGATCTTCCGAGTTGGAAAGTGTCTATTCCTGATGGAGGCCTATAGACTTGGGCGTCTTCATCAGGTGTCGACTCATAGGTATGTATGTAGTTATGCAGAACTACACACGCTTTGATGACCACATTAACATTTTCTGGGGCCATCTGTATGGACGAAAGAAAAACCCTCCATTTACTAGAAAAATTACTAAAGGCGCACTCCACAAACCTTCTGGCCCTACTCAACTGATAATTAAAATTGCGCCTCTTTGCATCCAAACCTCGCCTAGGAAAGGAACGCGTGAGGTTGGTAGAAAGGGCAAAACCCTCATCCCCTACAACCACATAAGGAGCCAGGAAGGTTTGCTGGCTGTGGTACGTCCAGTTTGTTGGACTGAAGCCACTGACCCATTCTGGAAGCCCTGAAGATGCGAGCATCTGCAGTACTTCCATAGGACCCAATATCTACAATTATAAACCTTTAGTTTGTGTCAGCCAAGGTCAAGAAAACTACAGAGAAAAACTGTTTATAATTATAGTATCGGGACCCTGAGTTCGGTGGCTTCTTAACCCGTATGTGCTTCCCGTCAAGGGCACCAATACAATTTGGGAATTGAACCCTCTCCTGGAAGCCCTGGGCTATATGAAGCCACTGCTGCCTGGTTGGATGTGGCAGCACAGAAGCTTTGAGTCTCAACCATGGTGGCACATGTAGCCCGTACCACGCCAGCAATTGTGGAGGTCCCCATTCTAAACTCAAAATGTAAAGAAGAAAATGAATTGCCAGTCTCTGAAATGAAAAAAATATAAAAATGGCTACATAACATATCACGTTTTTAAATCTAATACATTACTTTACACTATTTAATGACAATGTGCCTGGCAAGTTGAAATAACATTAGGCCATACTCCAAGATTTGGACTGAATACTTTATATTGATATATACTTTAAAGTAAGGAAACCTGTTTAGCTACATCAACTTCCAGAGCATTACCAGATACAGACAGGTGACATATCCTCATCATTACAGCCTGGATTCTAAAGATTAACCCCTGCGGAACTTGATTCTGGTGTGACTTTATACAAAGTAGCCGGCCCAAAAGCATACACACTTTCTTACTTACTGTATAATGTAATATATACAATACATGTGTACTACTATTACATACTTATACATAGAAGAGGTAAAGTTCTGATTACACAGGCCATAGACAAAACTACTATGTATTGCAGGTATGCACAACGTTTTCCTGTTGGGGTCTACATTGTCAGACTGAACCAACATCAAGGGCCAAAAATAAAATTTAAAGAGGTATTAACAACTGAAATACTGTATTTATGGCATATTAAACATTCAGTATATAACATTAATGTCTAGTTACAGTTCCAGGACTCCCATCTAATGGAAGAATACATGAAAAATACATTTGAGCAGTCACAAAACATAGACATACATGTCTGTTATCAGATGGTTAGGGGCCGCACAGAATCGTATCAAGGGCCACATGTGGCCCCCGGGCCGCAGGTTGTGCAGCCCTGATGTATTGGCAAACAGTGGGTCATTCATGTATGAGTCTGATAATATAGTCTTACCTTAACGTTATAATGAGACGTTCTTCAGGTGACACTCTCTGCCGCATGTTGGTGTTCCAAAAGCCGATCAAATGTAACCACCGACATGTGGCAATAATTATAGAACTTCACAGGGTGCGCACGGAGGTCAGAGTACAAACCAACAAATTGCAAAATAATAGGATGCACCCACATTCGCTTCCTCCGCAGTTCCTCCTCAATCATTTCTGGCTGCTCACCAAAACAACGGAAGACCAGCCAGTGCAATAACACATGGTCAGTGGATGACGAGTGGACATCCTGCAAAGGGAAATCCAATACCTAAACACAGACACCAACCAAACGACAAAAACTCACCAAACAAATGGAGCTGTCCAAAAAAACAATGCATGCTGGGGGTATTTATATGTGTTTGCAGTAACAGGTGAATCTACAGAATGGATCAGTTTTTTTTCACGCGCGTTAAAAATGCATGCAATCTGCATGTCATCCGCATGGGAAAAACGCAATAAAGCAACGTACTTGCATACAAAACGGATGCCACATGCAAGCAAACTGAACGCACCCTGAACACAACCGGACCTAATCCGTGACGCTTGCGTGAAAGAGGCCTTATAGCTCACATTACATGCCCTGTCATTGACAGACAGCCACCTCTGCCTTCGATTGCAGTAGTGCCACAAACAAGAAACCTTGACTGCTATGGACAAGAACTGTTTAGTCTTCAGTGACAAATCCGTGTTCTGTTCCGCATCCCACAATTGTCAGGTTCAATTATAGAGGCCTCTGGTGAACACTTTAATCCTGCCAAGTGATGGTGTGAAGATGTGGTGAGCCATCGCACACAACAGTCGGTCACTAGTTTTGAGAAAAGCCAAGCATTCGAAACGGAATTCGGTCTGAAGTTTAGGAAAACTTTGATTCACAATGATTCCGAATTTTCTCGCTATTTGGCGGCTGCATGTGTTACAAAGTGAAAGTAAGAAGCTTAGGAACACAAGATCACCGATACTGCCGTGCAGCCAGCCAATCTGCAGATCGCCATCCTCTGTGATGCCACAGCCCTATAAAAGCCTTATCCTGCTCGGTCTCCGCCATTGTCCTGTGAGCTGAGCATAGGGAGACATGTAGCAAGTGTAACACCCCAGAGTTGTGTTACTAAACTCTTTAACCCCGCTACTATCTCTTAAGAGCATTAACATTGTCATCTCATGTCATTTTACATTATACCCTCACAAATAGTGCAGCTCTGGTCACAGTCCTTGGGATCCGGCATACCATGGGTAATTTGTGTTTTTGTTTCATGCATGGCTAGCTTGTTATTTTAGCGTTATATATTGCTTACACATAGCATCCTTGCTTCGCCCCTGTCTGTGATACCATGTGGTCACCTGTATTTATCTAATGGCCATTTATGTTACCGTAGGTGGGCAAGTTTGCTATAAGTGACCACATTGACTCTCTTAAAAAAAAAAATTGGGGCATGCAGCACACACATGTTTATAGGTTACTTTGGGCGAACCTACAGCTCTACCATTAGTATGCGGCTTTATACCCAGTGTCTGTGACCCTTTTTCGCTGTTGGTCGGGTATATGTGAGGGTGGCTGGTCTTGGTCCCGTACCCGGGGCGCCCCCCACCCCTTACCTTGTGCCTTTGTGTTATATTTATTGTTATTGAATTGTGTCTTTAACCACTTGCCGCCGCGCTAACGCCGAAAGGCGCCATTGCGGCGGCTCTCCCAGGCTACGCTAACGCCAATAGGCGTCATCTCGCGCGAGCCGAGATTTCCTGTGAACGCGCGCACACAGGCGCGCGCGCTCACAGGAACGGAAGGTAAGCGAGTGGATCTCCAGCCTGCCAGCGGCGATTCCACTAACTTGTGACAAAAAATTAAAAATTCCAGGAACTCACCATGCCCCTCACGGAATACCTTGGGGTGTCTTCTTTCCAAAATGGGGTCACTTGTGGGGTAGTTATACTGCCCTGGCAATTTAGGGGCCCTAATGTGTGCGAAGCAGTTTGAAATCAAAATCTGTAAAAAATGCCTGGTGAAATCCTAAAGGTGCTCTTTGGAATGTGGGCCCCTTTGCCCACCTAGGCTTCAAAAAAGTGTCACACATCTGGTATTGCCGTACTCAGGAGAAGTTGGGCAATGTGTTTTGGGGTGTCATTTTACATATACCCATACTGGGTGAGATAAATATCTTGGTCAAATGCCAACTTTCTATAAAAAAATGGGAAAAGTTGTCTTTTGCAGAGATATTTCTCTCACCCAGCATGGGTATATGTAAAATGATACCCCAAAACACATTCCCCAACTTCTCCTGAGTACGGCGATACCAGATGTGTGTCACTTTTTTGCCGCCTAGGTGGGCAAAGGGGCACACATTCCAAAGAGCACCTTTCGGATTTCACAGGCCATTTTTTACACATTTTGATTTCAAACTACTAACCACACATTAGGGGCCCTAGAATGCCAGGGCAGTATAACTTCCCCACAAGTGACCCCATTTTGGAAAGAAGACACCCCAAGGTATTTCGTTATGGGCATAGTGAGTTCATGGAAGTTTTTATTTTTTGTCACAAGTTAGTGGAATATGAGACTTTGTAAGAAAAAAAAAAAGAAAAAAAGAAATCATCATTTTCCGCTAACTTGTGACAAAAAATAAAAAGTTCAATGAACTCACTATGCCCATCAGCGAATACCTTAGGGTGTCTACTTTCCGAAAAGGGGTCATTTGTGGGGGTTTTCTACTTTCTGGGCATTGTAGAACCTCAGGAAACATGACAGGTGCTCAGAAAGTCAGAGCTGCTTCAAAAAGCGGAAATTCACATTTTTGTACCATAGTTTGTAAACGCTATAACTTTTACCCAAACCATTTTTTTTTTTACCCAAACATTTTTTTTTAATCAATTTATATATGGATGTAGTTTTTTTTGCAAAATTTTACAACTGAAAGTGAAAAATGTCATTTTTTTGCAAAAAAATCGTTAAATTTCGATTAATAACAAAAAAAGTTAAAATGTCAGCAGCAATGAAATACCACCAAATGAAAGCTCTATTAGTGAGAAGAAAAGGAGGTAAAATTAATTTGGGTGGTAGTTGCATGACCGAGCAATAAACCGCTAAAGTTGTGGAGTGCCGATTTGTAAAAAGGGCCTGGTCACTAGGGGGGTATAAACCTGTGGTCCTTAAGTGGTTAATAAACTACATGTATTTTATATGTGGGCTCTCTTATTCCTTATGGGGTTATTGGTATTTTTTAGTTGGTTAGCTCAGTATATTATACTAGACCCCAGTGTTTTTATACACCCATTTTGAGTTTTTGTCTTATAGGTTGGTCTAAGCGCCACTACCTACCACAGACCCGTCATAAACTGTACGCAGGGGATCAAGTGGAGTATGCCCCTATGCGCTCCATCTAAGGCCCATTTGCTGCCGGTATGACCCTGCTGGCCAAACCTTTGTCCCCTGCAGTTACTCCAGGGACCTGGCAGGAAGACCCAGGCTCTGCAGGGAGAGTTTGGTTCCTTCAAGAGACTCAAGATGGCAGGTTTAGGTTCAAAGAACAGCCTCATCCAGAACCTGAGCCCCTCATCCCTGACCTGGCCGCACCACCAACACTATGGGTGGGCCAAATCAATAACTCAGTTTTGACATTTAACCCCAGGTTGCAACCTTATGTTCTGCCATGGAAGCCGCCCTAGGCACCCTTTGCCTTTCAGAGCCCCTTCAGCCAGAGGTTTTACCCACCTCTGCACCGGCTAGGGTTTCCGGCTTGCAGCATGTCACAGCTGCATTCACCAGGCTGTCTGCACAGCCACCACCTAAGGACACCACCAGAGGGCAGTGGCATACCACTACTGCTGCAACTCAGAGCTACCAAAGGCAAAAGCGCCCCCTAATGCGCTTCAGTAGCTCAAGCAGCGAGGAGGACCTGGACGTCCTTCTCTAAATATGCTCCTTTAAAAAAAAAAAAGGACTAATGGGAGCAACGTCATGGACTGTTCCTGACGGGTGAGGACTCGTTGGCATTGTTTTAATGTTTTCCTTTACAGGTTGCCCTATTTCGTCCTCACCCTGATGGTCATGTGCAGTAAGGACTCCTTCCATCATGATTTAACCCCTTATGTCCAAGTTCACATTGTTTTATCCCCTTTTTCAGGTTACTTGATAGCCTTATGGAACTACGGTTCTAAATATGCTGCTTTTATGTATTTTATATGACATTTAATACCGTCTAATGGATTACAATTAACTTTACTATTCCTAATGGATTACAATTAACTTTTATTGTCCCTGTGGAATACAAGTGACATGGACTTATTGTTCCTGCCCACAGTCAAGTACTTCAAGTAAAAGTCATATTTGAGCATATTATTGCACTAATAAATTTGCACTGTTTTCCAAAAATAGTTACTGCAACGTAAAAAGCTTGCATCCAAAGAAAAGACTCAAACGTATACCTGAGCTCTTTGTGATTCATACTGTAATGTTTTTGCACTAATTTCGTTACCAGTTTACAGGTTATGTAACATTCAAGTATAATATGCCCATTCTCTTCTAGGTGCCGCAATGTGACCTCATGCACTTATTGTGATAAATGCACTTAATTTTGCACTTAACCAGATATGTAGCAACTTACTCCTGTGTGCCTTACTTTACAGCTCTTGTTCTCTCCCCCCTTTACAGTCATGTGAAAAAATTAGGACACCCTTTGAAAGCATGTGGTTTTTTGTAACATTTTTAATAAAAGGTTATTTCATCTCCGTTTCAACAATACAGAGAGATTAAAGTAATCCAACTAAACAAAGAAAACTGAAGAAAAGTATTTTCAAGATCTTCTGTAAATGTCATTCTACAAAAATGCCTATTCTAACTGAGGAAAAAGATAGGACACCCTCACATGTATTCCCTCTTAAATTGGCTCAGATCTCACACAGGTATATCACACCAGGTGCACATAATTAGTAGATCGTTACTCTGCATGTTGAATGAGGCTTGCCCTATTTAAACCTCAGACATTTAGTTTGGTGTGCTCCTGACTGTTGAAGTGAGAGTGAGCACCATGGTGAGAGCAAAAGAGCTGTCAGAGGACTTCAGAAAAAAGATTGTAGCAGCCTATGAGTCTGGGAAGGGATTTAAAAAGATCTCAAAAGATTTTGAAATCAGCCATTCCACTGTCCGGAAGATAGTCTACAAGTGGAGGGCTTTCAAAACAACTGCCAACATGCCCAGGACTGGTCGCCCCAGCAAGTTCACCCCAAGAGCAGACCGCAAGATGCTAAAAGAGGTCTCCAAAAACCCTAAAGTGTCATCTCGAGAACTACAGCAGGCTCTGGCTACTGTTGATGTAGAAGTACATGCCTCTACAATCAGAAAGAGACTGTACAAGTTTAACTTGCATGGGAGGTGTGCAAGGAGGAAACCTTTGCTTTCCAAGAGAAACATCGAGGCCAGACTGACATTTGCCAGAGATAAAGTTGACAAAGACCAGGACTTCTGGAATAATGTTCTTTGGACAGATGAGTCCAAAATTGAATTATTTGGACACAACAGCAGAGGACATGTTTGGCGTAAACCAAACACAGCATTCCAAGAAAAGAACCTCATACCAACTGTGAAGCATGGAGGTGGAAGTGTCATGGTTTGGGGCTGCTTTGCTGCAGCAGGACCTGGTCAGCTCACCATCATAGAATCCACGATGAATTCTACTGTGTATCAGAAGGTGCTTGAAGAACATGTGAGACCATCAGTTAGAAAATTAAAGCTGAAGCGGAACTGGACCATGCAACATGACAATGACCCAAAACATACTAGTAAATCAACCAAAGATTGGCTGAAAAAGAAGAAATGGAGAGTCCTGGAATGGCCAAGTCAAAGTCCAGATTTGAATCCCATTGAGATGCTGTGGGGTGACTTGAAAAGGGCTGTACGTGCAAGAAACCCCTCAAACATCTCACAGCTGAAAAAGTTCTGCATTGAGGAGTGGGGTAAAATTTCCTCAGACCGATGTCGAAGACTGGTAGATGGCTACAAGAACCGTCTCACTGCAGTTATTTCAGCCAAAGGAGGTAACACTCGCTATTAGGGGCAAGGGTGTCCTATCTTTTTCCTCAGTTAGAATAGGCATTTTTGTAGAATGACATTTACAGAAGATCTTGAAAAGACTTTTCTTCAGTTTTCTTTGTTTAGTTGGATTACTTTAATCTCTCTGTACTGTTGAAACGGAGATTAAATAACCTTTTATTAAAAATGTTACAAAAAACCACATGCTTTCAAAGGGTGTCCTAATTTTTTCACATGACTGTATATGGACTGCCTATATGGATGCTTAATACTAATGGCCTACACCCGGTGTTATATACCCATAGGTACCCAGGGTAGGACCAAGTGGTAAGTCCTGGCAGGTCTAGTAACTACACGCGTAACCCCGCTGCTTCTGGAATGGTAAGATGAGTTTTTGACCCCTCCTTCCCACTTGTTATATGTTTAGGATTGCTCCCATCCTGAGGTGTCTTCCAGGAGTTTCATAGGATTATCATACCCTCCTCCTGTGACATTGCCAGAAGTGCACAGAGACGCTAATACCTCCCCTTCTGTGCCTTTGTCTACGGTATGGTGCCTCAAACCTTAGAGCCACTTTAGCTACCCATAGTCACCATAGTGATCATGCTATAAGCCTTATATTTTGACTTTGGTGCAGGGAAGGGAATACAGGATAAAGCTACCCATCCATTTGCGGGCATTCCATTACATAATGGTGGGACTACAGAGTAAAGACACCCCCATGCTTCCTTTAGTGTTTAGAGGCCAGAACACTTCAAAGTTAGTCAGTAGTGATTGCTTAGTGCATACCTTGGTTCACTGGTTATACTGAGAGGGAAACTGTTACTTAGGACACCCTAATCATGTGGGCAGGAACCTCAGGTAGCCGTTACGTGTTAGTCTTTGTATGTTTTTATATGTAATACATGCAGCACTTTGTATTTATTTGGGTACCCCAGAGCTGGTTCCTTTCCCTTCTAAGCATAAGCCGAAGGCGGCTTAACTCGAAGTAAGGGGGAATGTAACACCCCAGAGTTGTGTTACTAAACTCTTTTACCCCGCTACAATCTCTTAAGAGCATTAACATTGTCATCTCATGTAATTTTACATTATAACCTCACAAATGTGCATTGAAAACCTTGTTAAATGTATATTGCTGTAATTTCCATGTTCACCAGCAGGTGGCAGCAATGTGTTAGCAAGCAGATAATTTCAGTTTAGCGTTCCTAGGCTGGAATAGTTAATTCCAGTTTAGCTCCCCCCTCTGTGAGCAGAGTGGGTTGCTCCCACATCCTGCCTCATGGGTGGAGAAGGAAGTTAGAGTCAGTGTGCCAGCCACCCCTGCTAGGGGAAGGCTATGCGTGTAGGAGCTCCCAGATATAGAGAATCAAGCCAGGATCTTGTCTCGGCTGAGACATTAATCATCATCCCCAGCTTGAGCCCTGCAGTCTCAGCTGGAAGAAGCAAGCAGACAACTCCAGAATTCCAGGAAGAAAGCACACCCTGTGAAGACAACTGCGAGAGACCCAGGAGAAGCCATATTCCTCCTCAGCTAGTCAGTCCCCCATACAGAAGAAGATAGAAAGTGCAGAAGCCAAATTCCTGCCACTTTAGAGCTAACAAGCAGACGTCCTTTCCTGCAAGCTCCAGGTACATGAGAGAGCAGACGATAAATTCCTGCCAACCATTGCTAATACCTGCTGGGACCCAAGACTAAAGCTGTATCTTGCTTGGATGAAAGCTACTCTCAGTAAAGACATGTTTGAACTTTACTAAAGGTCTGGATCTGAATTTCTGCTGCAAATTCCTCTATTACTCCTACTAGCACCACACTCATTTTATTGCAAGTGAGCCCGGATCCAGGAGTCCAGCCGTACCCAGGTAGGAGACACAGTTGACACAGTTACCACTACCATACAGAGACATTACACCACTCTGGCATTCCTAACCTAGGGCATGAGTTATAACACCTTAAAGGGCCCTGTGACAGTACCCTGCGCACGCTGCAATTGGCATCACGAACAAACAATAGACTATTATATCTCTATTCTGACCCACTGCATAATTTGGCGCCCGTGTAACCGTACCACGGTCCTGCTCATTGCACAAGCACTCATGCGCTAGGAACAGTGTTGTCAAAATGATTAATAGAAGAATATTGGAGAAGGGAAAGTGGAGGGAGAGTGCAGGGAGACTTATTCTGCATCAGTTTTATTTATTTATTCCTACATATACTTATTCCTACATCAGTCGTAAATGTAATTCAAAACCAGTAAGATGGGAGCCTTTATTATTCCACTGCCAGTGTACCAACCAATACCATCCAATCTGTACTCCTTAGGAGGGCCAGGTCTTAATGATGACCATCCTCATCTTTTGCCGGCTTTACTTCGTCCAAATCTTGCTTCAAAGTCTACATGTCCTAAAAAAAGTCAGCAAGATGCAGAGAGAGGAGGAGCTGAATGTTCCTGATGACATATTTTCATCAATATTAGTTATGGAAAAGGAGAAAAAGCAGATGGCAGAAGAAGGGCTCCCAGCTGTAGGGCAGGAGAGTGCTGGGGTTTGAGAGTGAGTGTGTCAGAGAGTGAGTATGCCACCTAAGCAGTCAAACCCCATACCAGCAACAGTTGCTGCTTAAAGGTGCTGTGCAGCCATTGACAATGAGGAAGGACTAACAGTGCGGTCTTCGTTATTAAATGGGCTAATTGGCCTCGCGGTTCTTCACCGCAGTATGGCCACAACCTGCCCGCAGCACGGCCGCTCCGTTTGGCTGTACCCTAAAGCAGAGTGGCCTGGGTATACCTGATTTAAAGCGATTCGTGATGAATTAATTTGCAACAAATCAAATTTCTTTGCTAACTTCAGTGAAGTTGCCAAATCAAATTTTTTAAAGCTTCGCTCATCTCCATCGGTCACCCCTAGTAGTGGTACGAGGAACGCCAACAGTTCGACAATATTTGCAGGACATCCTGTGACCACATCTGTTGCCTTTAATAGCAGGGCATGCAACTGGCATTTTGCAGCAGCAGAATCCTCACCTACGCAAGGCAAGGGTTTTTCAGGAATGTCTCCACCAGACGGTATCACTTCCTGCCCGGTCACCAGTTTTAGCACAAATCAAGCATTTATGGTTAGGGATGAGCGAACCCGAACTGTATAGTTCGGGTTCGTACCGAATTTTGGGGTGTCCGTGACACGGACCCGAACCCGGACATTTTCGTAAAAGTCCGGGTTCGGGTTCGGTGTTCGTCGCTTTCTTGGCGCTTTTTGAAAGGCTGCAAAGCAGCCAATCAACAAGCATCATACTACTTGCCCCAAGAGACCGCCGCCATCTGGGACCGAGCACCCCAAAGGCAGCTTCAAGGAGTTCCCTGGCATGGCACTTCTTCAAACAATGTGCTGACGACAAGACCCGAGTGGTTTGCACGCTGTGCCATCAGAGCCTGAAGCGAGGCATTAACGTTCTGAACCTGAGCACAACATGCATGACCAGGCACCTGCATGCAAAGCATGAACTGCAGTGGAGTAAACACCTTAAAAACAAGGAAGTCACTCAGGCTCCCCCTGCTACCTCTTCTGCTGCTGTCGCCTCGGCCTCTTCTGCTGCTGCCGCCTCAGCCTCTTCTGCTGCTGCCGCCTCGGCCTCTTCCTCCGCCTCTGGAGGAACGTTGGCACCTGCCGCCCAGCAAACAGGGGATGTACCACCAACACCACCACCACCTCCGTCACCAAGCATCTCAACCATGTCACACGGCAGCGTTCAGCTCTCCATCTCACAAACATTTGAGAGAAAGCGTAAATTCCCACCTAGCCACCCTCGATCCCTGGCCCTGAATGCCAGCATTTCTAAACTACTGGCCTATGAAATGCTGTCATTTAGGCTGGTGGACACAGACAGCTTCAAACAGCTCATGTCGCTTGTTGTCCCACAGTATGTTGTTCCCAGCCGGCACTACTTCTCCAAGAGAGCCGTGCCTTCCCTGCACAACCAAGTATCCGATAAAATCAAGTGTGCACTGCGCAACGCCATCTGTGGCAAGGTCCACCTAACCACAGATACGTGGACCAGTAAGCACGGCCAGGGACGCTATATCTCCCTAACTGCACACTGGGTAAATGTAGTGGCAGCTGGGCCCCAGGCGGAGAGCTGTTTGGCGCACGTCTTTCCGCCGCCAAGGGCAACATTCTTTGCCTCCTGTTGCCACCTCCTCCTACTCAGCTTCCTCCTCCTCTTCTTCCACCTGCTCATCCAGTCAGCCACACACCTTCACCACCAACTTCAGCACAGCCCGGGGTAAACGTCAGCAGGCCATTCTGAAACTCATATGTTTGGGGGACAGGCCCCACACCGCACAGGAGTTGTGGCGGGGTATAGAACAACAGACCGACGAGTGGTTGCTGCCAGTGAGCCTCAAGCCCGGCCTGGTGGTGTGCGATAATGGGCGAAATCTCGTTGCAGCTCTGGGACTAGCCGATTTGACGCACATCCCTTGCTTGGCGCATGTGCTGAATTTGGTGGTGCAGAAGTTCATTCACAACTACCCCGACATGTCACAGCTGCTGCATAAAGTGCGGGCCGTCTGTTCGCGCTTCCGGCGTTCACATCCTGCCGCTGCTCGCCTGTCTGCGCTACAGCGTAACTTTGGCCTTCCCGCTCACCGCCTCATATGCGACGTGCCCACCAGGTGGAACTCCACCTTGCACATGCTGGACAGACTGTGCGAGCAGCAGCAGGCCATAGTGGAGTTTCAGCTGCAGCACGCACGGGTCAGTCGCACTGCGGAACAGCACCACTTCACCACCAATGACTGGGCCTCCATGCGAGACCTGTGTGCCCTGTTGTGCTGTTTCGAGTACTCCACCAACATGGCCAGTGGCGATGACGCCGTTATCAGCGTTACAATACCACTTCTATGTCTCCTTGAGAAAACACTTAGGGTGATGATGGAAGAGGAGGTGGCCCAGGAGGAGGAGGAGGAGGAAGAGGGGTCATTTTTAGCACTTTCAGGCCAGTCTCTTCGAAGTGACTCAGAGGGAGGTTTTTTGCAACAGCAGAGGCCAGGTACAAATGTGGCCAGCCAGGGCCCACTACTGGAGGACGAGGATGACGAGGATGAGGAGGATGAGGATGAAGCATGGTCACAGCGGGGTGGCACCCAACGCAGCTCGGGCCCATCACTGGTGCGTGGCTGGGGGGAAAGGCAGGACGATGACGATACGCCTCCCACAGAGGACAGCTTGTCCTTACCCCTGGGCAGCCTGGCACCCATGAGCGACTACATGCTGCAGTGCCTGCGCAACGACAGCAGAGTTGCCCACATTTTAACGTGTGCGGACTACTGGGTTGCCACCCTGCTGGATCCACGGTACAAAGACAATGTGCCCACCTTACTTCCTGCACTGGAGCGTGATAGGAAGATGCGCGAGTACAAGCGCACGTTGGTAGACGCGCTACTGAGAGCATTCCCAAATGTCACAGGGGAACAAGTGGAAGCCCAAGGCCAAGGCAGAGGAGGAGCAAGAGGTCGCCAAGGCAGCTGTGTCACGGCCAGCTCCTCTGAGGGCAGGGTTAGCATGGCAGAGATGTGGAAAAGTTTTGTCAACACGCCACAGCTAACTGCACCACCACCTGATACGCAACGTGTTAGCAGGAGGCAACATTTCACTAACATGGTGGAACAGTACGTGTGCACACCCCTCCACGTACTGACTGATGGTTCGGCCCCATTCAACTTCTGGGTCTCTAAATTGTCCACGTGGCCAGAGCTAGCCTTTTATGCCTTGGAGGTGCTGGCCTGCCCGGCGGCCAGCGTTTTGTCTGAACGTGTATTCAGCACGGCAGGGGGCGTCATTACAGACAAACGCAGCCGCCTGTCTACAGCCAATGTGGACAAGCTGACGTTCATAAAAATGAACCAGGCATGGATCCCACAGGACCTGTCCATCCCTTGTGCAGATTAGACATTAACTACCTCCCCTTAACCATATATTATTGTACTCCAGGGCACTTCCTCATTCAATCCTATTTTTATTTTCATTTTACCATTATATTGCGAGGCTACCCAAAGTTGAATAAACCTCTCCTCTGTCTGGGTGCCGGGGCCTAAATATATGCCAATGGACTGTTGCAGTGGTGGCTGACGTGAAGCCTGATTCTCTGCTATGACATGCAGACTGATTCTCTGCTGACATGAAGCCAGATCCTCTGTTACGGGACCTCTCTCCTCTGCCTGGGTGCTGGGCCTAAATATATGCCAATGGACTGTTGCAGTGGTGGCTGACGTGAAGCCTGATTCTCTGCTATGACATGCAGACTGATTCTCTGCTGACATGAAGCCAGATCCTCTGTTACGGGACCTCTCTCCTCTGCCTGGGTGCTGGGCCTAAATATATGCCAATGGACTGTTGCAGTGGTGGCTGACGTGAAGCCTGATTCTCTGCTATGACATGCAGACTGATTCTCTGCTGACATGAAGCCAGATCCTCTGTTACGGGACCTCTCTCCTCTGCCTGGGTGCTGGGCCTAAATATATGACAATGGACTGTTGCAGTGGTGGCTGACGTGAAGCCTGATTCTCTGCTATGACATGCAGACTGATTCTCTGCTGACATGAAGCCAGATCCTCTGTTACGGGACCTCTCTCCTCTGCCTGGGTGCTGGCCTAAATATATGCCAATGGACTGTTGCAGTGGTGGCTGACGTGAAGCCTGATTCTCTGCTATGACATGCAGACTGATTCTCTGCTGACATGAAGCCAGATCCTCTGTTACGGGACCTCTCTCCTCTGCCTGGGTGCTGGGCCTAAATATATGCCAATGGACTGTTGCAGTGGTGGCTGACGTGAAGCCTGGTTACTCTGCTATGACATGCAGACTGATTCTCTGCTGACATGAAGCCAGATCCTCTGTTACGGGACCTCTCTCCTCTGCCTGGGTGCTGGGCCTAAATTTATGCCAATGGACTGTTGCAGTGGTGGCTGACGTGAAGCCTGATTCTCTGCTATGACATGCAGACTGATTCTCTGTTGACATGAAGACAGATTCTCTGTTACGGGACCTCTCTCCTCTGCCTGGGTGCTGGGCCTAAATATATGACAATGGACTGTTGCAGTGGTGGCTGACGTGAAGCCTGATTCTCTGCTATGACATGCAGACTGATTCTCTGCTGACATGAAGCCAGATTCTCTGTTACGGGACCTCTCTCCTCTGCCTGGGTGCCGGGGCCTAAATATCTGAGAATGGACTGTTCTAGTGGTGGGTGACGTGAAGCCAGATTCTCTGCTATGGGACCTCTCTCCAATTGATATTAGTTAATTTTATTTATTTTATTTTTATTTTTATTCATTTCCCTATCCACATTTGTTTGCATGGGATTTACCTACATGTTGCTGCCTTTTGCAGCCCTCTAGCCCTTTCCTGGGCTGTTTTACAGCCTTTTTAGTGCCGAAAAGTTCGGGTCCCCATTGACTTCAATGGGGTTCGGGTTCGGGACGAAGTTCGGATCGGGTTCGGATCCCGAACACAAACATTTCCGGGAAGTTCGGCCGAACTTCTCGAACCCGAACATCGAGGTGTCCGCTCAACTCTATTTATGGTACTAGCTGGGACACCAATTTTGGTAACCTGAGAGTGTACACAATCTACAGGTGTCACCGCCAGACATCTGAGAAGCTCTGACAGACGTTCTTCAGAACCTCCTGCTTGAGGTTCTTTTGTTTTGCTTTCGTTTTGCCATCTCGTTTCCCTCTCTCAGCTGTCATCTAGTTGCACTGATTGCATCCCTTTAAATCCCCTCCCATACTGCATCACTTTGCGGTTTATACAACTTCCTGGAGTGTGTACATGCAGGATGCTACAACTGATGCTTCTACAGATAAGTCTGTTCATTTATTTGTGTTTTCCTGTTTGCTTGATCCTAGGTGACCCTGACTCCCTCCGTATTAAGTGTAGGGAGCCGGTGGTCGTGTCCCCTCACTATTATAGGGTGTTCAGGTGTCATACAGTCGAGGCACGAGAGCATGCAATTTTCTATCATAGAGATCTTTGCATGGGCTGAGAAGACAGGGAGAGTTTCAGGGCTTAAATAGGGGTCTCCCTTTTGTTCCTTAGTTTCGGATCAAGCCAGTCGGATCCTTATTTGTATCTTCTTGCTTTCTGTTACACAATCCGTGACATTATAAACCGCCAAAACCGCCTCAAGCATGGATCCGGTTTCACTTTTGACTGAACACATGCAGGGTCTTTCATTGGAGGTAGCAGATCTCCGTAAAACTGTTTCTCAGTTTCAGGTGACCGGTTCAGCTTGCATTCATGGAGTTTGTTCTGAGCCTAAGATCTCGGTCCCGGATACGTTCTCCGGGGGTAGTAAGAATTTTGTTCATTTTAGAGAGGCTTGCAAACTCCATTTTCGCCTATTTCCCCATTCCTCTGGTGATGAGGAGCAGAGGGTGGGGATCATCATCTCGCTGCTCAGGGATAACGCTCAGTCTTGGGCCTTTTCGCTACCAGTGGGGGCACGGCTCCTCCGTTCAGTGGATTATTATTTTTTAGCCCTGGGTTAGATACATGATGATCCGGATCGTATTGCTCTGGCTGAGTCTAGACTACGTCTTTTATGCCAGGGTAAACAGTCCACAGAGATATACTGTTCAGAATTTCAGAGATGGGCAGCTGATACTGGTTGGAATGATGCTGCACTCCGAAGTCAATTTTGCCATGGTCTTTTAGAGGGATTGAAAGATGCATTTGCCTTTCATGAGAGACCTACCTCCTTGGACTCTGCCATGTCTCGGGCCATTCGTATTGACAGGCGTCTTAGAGAGAGAGGAGAGATCACTCCTGTCATACTCAGTCCAAGGACAGTGCGGCAGTCTCATTCAGTGCGCAGGGGTCTCAGTCTCTCTCAATCCCCTCTGAGCAGGAGCCCATGCAGCTGGGTTTGCTTGCCTCTGACAATAGAAGATTCAGCTCTCAGAGGAGGGTTTGTTCTGTTGTGGAGGTATAAATCATTTGGCAAATGTTTGTCCCTCTAGGAGATTCAGGCAGTTTTTTGAGAGTAATAAAGAAACAAAAAGAAAAAAATCCTCTAAAAACATTCCCGTTTTTGTCCTACCTGCCAGGGTGGCGCTAGAGAGCAAGAGCATTTTTTGTGAGATTTTTGTAGATAGTGGAGCAGCTGTCAATCTCATTGATAATCAATTTGCTATAACACATGGTTTCCAGGTAGGCACTTTGGGAAAGGATATGCCTTTTTTTGCTATTGATTCCGCTCCACTTTCTCAGAAATCATTAAAGGGCATAGTTCACAATATCGTTTAATTGTGAGTGATACTCATGTTGAGGATGTGTCATGTTTCGTTCTAAGCGGGTTGCCTACTCCTCTAGTGTTGGGGCTACCCTGGCTCACTAAACATAACCCCACCATTGATTGGCAAGCGAGGCAAATAAATGGTTGGAGTGACTTTTGCTGAGAGACACCTGTTTCAGAGGTTTCTACTAAGACTGTACCATCTTTTCTCTCTGAATTTTCGGATGTGTTTTCTGAGAGTGGTGTACACTGTTCAGGAGTTGCCCCTCACAGGGAGTATGATTGCCCTATTAATCTCATCCCAGGCGCCAAGCTGCCTAAATCTTGTTTATACAATCTCTCCCAACCTGAAAGGGTCGCTATGCTGTGCTTATATCTCTGAGAGCCTGAGAAAGGGACACATACGACCCTCGAAGTCACCTGTTGCCGCAGTTTTTTTCTTGTTAAGAAAAAAGATGGTTCTTTAAGACCATGTCTGGATTTCAGGGAGCTGAACAGTATCACAATTCGTGACCCTTATCGCTTTCCTCTGATCCCGGACCTGTTTAACCAGGTTGTTGGGGCTAAAGTTTTTTCCAAGTTGGATCTAAGAGGGGCATACAACCTGGTCAGGGTCAGAGAAGGAGACGAATGGAAGACGGCCTTCAATACCCCTGAGGCCATTTTGAGAATTTGGTTATGCCTTTTAGTTTGATGAATGCTCCAGCCATCTTTCAGCATTTTGTAAGCAACATTTTTTTATCATTTAATGGGGAAATTTGTACTAGTGTATCTAGATGACATTTAGATTTTTTCTCCTGATTTCAAAACTCATAAGGACACCTAGTCAGGTCTTGCTCATCCTGCGGGAGAATAAATTGTACGCTAAACTGGAAAAATGTGTGTTTGCGGTTCCAGAAATTCAATTTCTGGGGTTTTTCTCTCCGCTTCTGGTTTTCGCATGGACCCCGAGAAAGTCCTCGCTGTGCTTGAGTGGGAGCTTTCTGAGAATCAGAAGGCGCTGATGCGTTTTTTGGGTTTTGCCACTTATTACAGGAAGTTTATTTTGAATTATTCCTCTGTTGTTAAACCACTCACTGATATGACTAGAAAGGGGTAGATTTTTCCTCCTGGTTGGAGAGGTGCATAAGGCCTTTTCTAGTATCAAGGAGAGTTTTGCTTCCGCTCCCATCTTGGTACACGAGGTGGACGCTTCTGAGGTGGGTGTGGGTGCGGTCTTGTCTCAGGGTCCCTCTCCTGCCAAATGGCGACCGTGTGCCTTTTTCTCGAAGAAACTCTCCTCCGCAGAGAGAAATTACGATGTGGGAGATAGGGAGTTGTGGCCATCAAGTTAGCTTTTGAGGAATGGCGCCATTGACTAGAGGGAGCCAGACACCCTATTACCGTGTTTACCGACCATAAGAACGTTCTAGGTAATTGAAGTGGTCAACATTGTGGTCTAGGGTGATGAAGTAGTTACTTGCTTGGTGATACAAGGAAGTGAAGGGGTTCATTTGTTAAAGGGAATCTCCCGCCCCTGTGCCACCAATTGGCAGTTATTTTTCCAACTAAAATAGTATTAGGGGGGCGGGAAAATCAGGAGCTCATGAATATCCGGGACTCATAGGTATGCTAGAGCTGTTCAATACAAGATTTAAGCAAAATGACTGAATCAGTTAAAGAAAGTGACCTAGCATTTTGCTAAAGGAATCAGTCACTAATGAGTTAGGACACCATTAATCTGGTGATAAATCCCTTTAAATCCTGGGCATATAGGCAGTGAAGTGGTTAATATTTAAACTCCGTTTATTAATAAAAAAATATTATAAAGAGTATGTATAGATAAAATGATGATAAAGAGGCATGTACAGCATATAGTGGCATGTGAGACATTAGGAGTTAGGCCTCTTGCACAAAAAACTGTTTTTCTGTTTCCGTTCCATTTTTGCGGATTCCGTTAATTAATTCAATGGTTTCGCAAAAAAAAA